>NC_092342.1:346074000-346381000 GCF_046630445.1 Rutidosis leptorrhynchoides | reverse complement strand
GAAATTCATTAAAGTGGGACATACGCCTCCAGATGGCGTTAATATCAAATTCCCTATCTACCCTTTCTCCTTGGGCAATCAGGCTATTACAGTCGGGGCTCAAAAGTTCAGCAGGGGTGTAAATCTGTAAGGCCCTAGCTAAATCTATCATGGACATTCTGTACATTCGTCCACCTAACAGAAATCTAATAAAGCTTCTATCATCTATCCTCCTAACATCACTGTTTAACTTAATAGTACTAAGTAATTCTATACACCATTCCCTATATATGGTTCTACGAATGGAAAATAGGCGCATCCAATCGTTAAACTGAGAATTACCATACCTTTGCACCAATAATTCCCGAATCGGTTCGGCAAGGTTAACTGTTTCCAAAGGTACCCAGTCAATTGCCCTTGGCATTTCAACAACCTTAAAGTAGAGAATGTGCATGTTCTTTTGATAATCTGGATACTCTATCCAACATCGATCAAATTTTAGATTTGGGTGTAACTGATCTTCATTAATGTCTAAGCTCAGAATCCTTTGATGTGGAGCGAATTGACGAAACTGATTCATGAATAATTGATCTTGATCGTGATATGGAATATGTTGCTCCTCCTGTTCTTCTTCTTCTTGTTGCATATGTTGTTCTTGTTCATGAAACATTTCCGGTTCGGGCTCTGGTTGCCTGGACGATGATGCACCTGAACCTCCAGTATCGGCTCTCTGTAAAACACATTAAACACAAAAATTGTGCATCCAAATATGCATTAGTGTTAGCAAAATAATAACTTGAAACAATTATGATGACATGTTCAATTCATAACACATTTTATACACATTTTCTTAACAATAACAATTCTACACTTTTACATACGAAAATGTGTACAATGTTTTATCACATTTAAACTCTTAAACATGTCAACAATAATCATTATGGCAATTAAACACTTGTTACATGGCATTCAAATCAAACTAGTGCTCATTTTCATATTTTTGTCAAGTCTACACTTTGTCAAATAAGCATATACGAAAAATGTACATCAGGTTCATAAGCATTTATCTCAAATAACATGCCAAAATAATCACTACTAGCAATGAAACAAGTTTCAAATGGCCTTTATATCAATTTATCCAAGTTCATGAATTTTTTTGACTTAAAAAGTCCACTTTAATTCTCAAAAACATGTTTAGGCTCAAAGTTTGGATCAATTAACTACCTAAACATGTTACACTACTTAATTTAGTAACAATTCATGACAAAAATCGGCCATAACCTGTTTATATCAAAAAGCCCCAAATTGCTCAAGAACACAAACCCTAGATTCTTAAAAATTTGAAGTTTTTAGCTTCAATCCATGTTAAATAGCTTCTATCTAGGATATACATGCATAATATAACAACAATTTAGCTCTAATTACACCTAAATTTAACAAAATCAAAATATAAATTTTCTAGCTCAAGAACACAAAAATTCGAATTTAAAGAGATTAGGGATGAAATCTTTACCTTTCTCCTGAAGGGGTTGAGACTACTGAATCTAGGCATGATTGTTGTGAAGTTTTGCAAGAAATTTGGTGAAAAATGGCGGATTTTTGAGAGGATTTGGGAGAGTTTTCGTGTATATGTGTGTGTATTGTGAAAGAAAAACAGATCGGACTGAGCTTTTGAACCTGACCAGTTTTCTGTGGCCATGCGACTCGCATGGATTATGCCTTTCCCCCATGCGAGTCGCATGGGGGTAAATTCCAGGTTTTGTTTGTTTGTTTTTTTTTTTTTTTTTTTTAATAAAACCTTATACTTTTAAAACATAGAATTAAATAAAATTTTAAAAATTTTGTTTCTTTTTAGGACGAGGTCGTTTCGGGACGATGCCCTAGTCCGTCCCTCGACAAAATTTTAAAATTTGTCAATTTCAAGCAATTGTTTTAAAAGCTTAGATTTTTGGGTTTTTTTTTTAATTTTTTTGGCATACTTTAAATCAAAAAGATTAAAAATAATGATAATAAAAGTTCTCGTCCCTCCCTCGGGTAAAGCAATTTCGGTTCAAAGACCTAGTCTTCAACTTACGACGAATTTTAAAAATCATATTCTTAACTTAATGAGATAAAGTAAATTTTTGTTTTTTAAATTCACACAACTTAAATATAAAATTCAAAATTAATATTAAAAATTCACACCAAACTTAAAATTTGAAATGCATAAAATTAAAAATTCATATTTTAAAAATTAAAAATTCACACCAAACTTAATTTAAAAATTCATAAATTCACACCAAACTTAATTTAAAAATTCATAAATTCACACCAAACTTAATTTAATTTTTCAAATATTTACAATTTTAAATATATTGTTTTTACAAAATTTACAATATTAATTTAAGATTTAAATATTAATTTTAAAAATATGGTAAAAATAAAATTAAAAATCTTTTTGTCTTTTTATCCCACTTTAATCAATCAAATATTATTAAAAATATGCGCCCCTCTTTTCGGTAAAGTAATTTCGGTTCCAAGACCTAATTTAACTCATGACGAATTTTTGAAATATTTTGGGTTGATTGTTTAAAGATATTTATACCTTAAGAATAAACGTTAAATTTCGCAGTGATGTAATAAATTTTTGAACGATATCAATAATTTCGGTCGCCAAACCTAATTTTATTCAATACCAATTTAATACTTTTTAGCGAACAAATTAGCGTTTATTATCAAAAGGTTAAAAATAAAAATAAAAATAAAAACTGTACAGACATACCTGTGGAATAGATTTTTTAGTTATATGATCTATTATATTCATAAGATAGTCGGTTTAATTGGTTTTCCATGGCTGCATAGGCGTAACCTCGAGCATTCATTGTCTTTTCTTCTAAACATATGAACGGTCCGTCTCTGCATAAAGTAACAAATTCGGTATTTGAATAGGTTTGATTATTTGAACATTTACCTCCATGTGACCATTTTCCGCATTTGTGACATCTTTCTAGGTGTCGTGCTCTTCTTTTCGCTGCGGATTTTGATTTTCCTTTACCAAATTGTAACTTATTATCTTCGCATCTGGATCCTTTTCTAACTCCGTCCATTCTTTCTCTGATTACTGATACTAATTCACTCGGTAGTATGTCATTATTACGTTTAGTGATCAAAGCGTGTAGCATTAGACCATGGTTTAGTTCACAGGCAGTCTTCATTTCGTAAAAACCTAAAAAAAAATAAAAATTCAGAATGGGGGGAGAAGACTAGTTCTTTAGGGTCTGCTAGGGAAAGACCATACGTGTTCCATTTTCGAGAACTACACGAAAACAGACAATCTAACTCTAACAGAAATACATATTATCCTTTAAAGACTTGATTCTCCCCACACTTAGTTAGCTGTGGTGTCGAAATTGTGATTAACTTCGTTGTCGACTTCCATCGGACCATGTATGTAATGTTTAACTCTGTGACCATTAACTTTAAATTCAATCCCATTTGAATTTATCAATTCTATCGTTCCGTATGGGAAAACTCTTTTGACTATGAATGGTCCAGACCATCTTGATTTCAATTTTCCAGGAAATAGCTTGAATCGTGAATTGAAAAGAAGAACTCTGTCTCCTTCTTTAAATTCTTTTGAACTTCTGATTCTTTTATCATGCCATTTCTTCGTTCTTTCTTTATAGATTAACGAATTTTCGTATGCTTCATGTCTTAATTCTTCTAATTCGTTTAGTTGACTTAATCGTAGACGTCCAGCTTCATGTAAATCAAGATTACATGTCTTCAAAGCCCAAAATGCTTTGTGTTCAATTTCTACTGGAAGATGACATGCTTTTCCATAAACAAGTCTAAAAGGTGTGGTTCCAATTGGAGTTTTGTAGGCTGTTCTAAAAGCCCAGAGTGCATCCTCCAATTTAATGGACCATTCCTTCGGATTTGATCCTATGGTTTTCTCTAGAATACGTTTTAAAGCTCGGTTGGTATTTTCAACTTGTCCACTTGTTTGTGGATGATATGCGGTGGAGATTTTATGAGTTACTCCATATCTTTTAAGAACTTTCTCAAGTTGATTATTACAGAAATGAGTACCCCGATCACTTATTAAAGCTTTCGGTGTTCCAAACCTTGCAAAAAGACGTTTTAAAAAGTTGACTACAACTCGTGCATCGTTAGTTGGGAGAGCTTGTGCTTCCGCCCATTTAGATACATAATCAATGGCTACGAGTATATATAGATTATTATGAGATTTTGGAAATGGACCCATAAAGTCAATACCCCAAATGTCAAATACTTCACATACTTGGATGACATTTTGTGGCATTTCATCACGTTGACTTATTTTTCCGGCCCTTTGACATGCATCACAGGATTTGCAAAGAAGGTGTGCGTCTTTGTAAATTGTAGGCCAATAGAATCCAGCTTCATAAACTTTTCTTGCTGTTAGTTGAGGCCCATAATGCCCTCCTGTTGGTCCTGTGTGACAATGGTTTAAAATTTTACTAGCTTCATCTCCAAATACACATCGGCGTATTATTCCATCGGGACAACTTTTAAACAGATGTGGATCTTCCCAGAAATAGTGTCTTATATCACTGAAGAATTTCTTTCGTCTTTGGTACGATAATCCTTTTTCAAGGAATCCACAAACTAAGTAGTTTGCATAGTCTGCAAACCATGGGATTTCTTTATAATCTATCTTCAATAGATATTCATCAGGAAAGTTGTCTTGTATGGACGATTCATTTAGTACTTCTAATTCGGGATTTTCAAGACGAGAAAGATGATCAGCGGCGAGATTTTCTGCTCCTTTTTTTATCTCGGATTTCAATATCAAACTCTTGTAAGAGTAAGATCCAACGGATTAATCTTGGTTTAGCATCTTGTTTTGAAAATAGGTATCTAAGAGCAGAATGGTCGGTATAGACCACCGTTTTTGCTAGAACGAGATATGATCGAAATTTGTCAAAAGCAAAGACAATAGCAAGGAGTTCTTTTTCAGTAGTTGTATAGTTCGTTTGTGCTCCTTGTAATGTCTTACTAGCATAATATATAGGTTGAAATCGTTTTTCAATCCTTTGTCCTAAAACGGCTCCCATTGCAAAATCACTTGCATCGCACATTAGTTCAAATGGTAGATTCCAATTTGGTGTTATCATGATTGGTGCATTAGTGAGTTTCTCTTTAAGAATATTAAAAGATTTGATACATTCATCTGAAAAGATGAATGGCGCATCCTTTTCTAGGAGTTTATTCATAGGAGTGGCAATTTTAGAAAAATCTTTTATGAAACGTCGGTAAAAACCGGCATGCCCTAGAAAACTCCTAACTCCTCTAACATTGGTGGGATGTGGAAGTTTAGCAATTACATCTACTTTAGCTCTATCCACTTCAATTCCTTCTTTTGAAATTTTATGTCCAAGAACGATGCCTTCTTTAACCATGAAATGGCATTTCTCCCAATTAAGTACTAGATTTGATTTTTCGCATCTAATTAGCATTCGTTCCAGATTAACTAGACATGATTTAAATGTATCACCGAAGACTGAAAAGTCATCCATGAATACTTCCATGCATTCTTCTATCATGTCATGAAAAATCGCCATCATACACCTTTGAAAGGTTGCAGGGGCGTTACAAAGTCCAAATGGCATGCGTTTGTAAGCAAAAGTACCATAAGGGCACGTGAATGTGGTTTTCTCTTGATCTTCGGGTGCTATTGGAATTTGAAAATATCCGGAAAATCCATCTAGAAAACAATAATAACTATTTCCGGCTAATCTTTCCAACATTTGATCTATGAAAGGTAAGGGAAAGTGATCTTTTCTGGTGGCGTCATTTAATTTTCTATAATCAATACATACACGCCATCCTGTTACAGTCCTAGTAGGAATAAGCTCATTTTTCTCATTTGTAATGACAGTCATGCCACCCTTCTTAGGCACGCATTGAACTGGGCTTACCCATGGACTATCAGAAATTGGATATATCAAACCTGCATCTAGCAGTTTAATAATTTCCTTTTTAACTACATCTTGCATATTAGGATTTAGTCTTCGTTGGCGTTGCACATACGTTTTATGACCTTCTTCCATAAGGATTTTATGTGTGCAATACGAAGGACTTATTCCTTTAATATCATGAATCTTCCATGCAATGGCTGGTTTATGAGCTTTCAACACAGAAATGAGTTGTGATTTCTCATTTTCAGTAAGAGAAGACGATATTATTACAGGTAATTCAGATTCACCATGTAAATAAGCGTATTCCAAATGGTTTGGAAGAGGCTTTAACTCTAATTTCGGAGGTTCTTCTATCGATGATTTATATCGATATCTGTCTTCTTCTTTTAGCATTTGAATTTCTTCTGTTGTTGGTTCATATCCATTAGCTATAAGTGTAGCTAACATTTCAGCTTCATCAATTGGTTCATTTCCTTCTCCTAAAGAACATTCTCCTGTTCCTTGTAATTCTGGAAATTCTTCTAATAATTCTGCATGTGCATCTATAGTTTGAATATAATAACATGTATCATCTGCAGATTGTGGTTGTTGCATTGCTCTATCAACTGAAAAGGTAACACTCTCTTCCTCTATACTTAGGGTCAGTTTCTTACCGAACACGTCTATCATAGCTTTAGCCGTGTTTAAGAATGGTCTTCCTAATATGAGAGGAACTTGAGAATCTTCTTCCATGTCCAAAACAACAAAATCTACTGGAAATACTAAAGTACCAACTTTAACTAGCATGTTCTCCATTATCCCTCTAGGATATTTTATTGATCTATCGGCTAGTTGTATGCTTATTCTAGTTGGTTTCAATTCTCCAAGGTCTAGTTTAGCGTATAGTGAATACGGCATTAGATTTATACTAGCACCTAAATCTGCTAATGCTTCTATTGAACTAAGACTACCCAGAAAACATGGAATTGTGAAACTTCCTGGATCAGATAGTTTTTCTGGTATCTTATTCAACAGCACTGCTGAACAATTAGCATTCATAGTAACAGCCGAGAGTTCTTCCATTTTCTTTCTATTCTTGATTAGATCTTTCAAGAATTTAGCATACCTTGGCATTCCTGAAATCACATCAATGAAAGGAAGATTTACATTTATCTGTTTAAACATATCCAAGAATTTGGATTGCTCGGCTTCAAGTTTCTCTTTCTTCATTTTACTCGGGTAAGGAAGTGGTGGTTGGTATGGTTTAACATAAGGTTTATCCTTAACTGTGTTATCTTCATTAATCTTTTCAACTACCGGTTCTTTTTCCTTATCTTGATCAGGTTGTGGTTCTTGTGGAGTAGGAATAGTTTCATCAGAAGTTACAGGTATTTCAGGTGATTTAAGTGTTGTACCACTTCTTGTGGTAATGGCTTTAGCTGTTTCATTCCGGGGGTTAGCATTTGTATCACTAGGTAGACTTCCCGGTTTTCTTTCACCTATTAACCTTGCTAGGTTACTTACTTCTTGTTCCAGATTTTGAATAGAAGCTTGTTGATTTCTAAATGCTTGAGCATTTTGTTCATTGGTTTGTTTTTGAGATGTGAAAAACTGTGTTTGAGTTTCAACTAGCTTCGTCATCATATCTTCTAAATTTGGCTTTTTATCATCGGTTTGTTGTGGTGGTTTGTTTTGAAAATTAGGTCTTTGCTGATTGTAAGTATTATTAGATACTTGTTGATTGCTAGGACCTTGTTGGTTATTGTATGGAATATTTCGGTTATAATTCTGGTTTTGATTGTAAATCGGTCTTGGCGGTTGATAATTATTCTGATAATTATTTCCAGGCCTTTGGTTTATGTATGAAATATTCTCTCTTTGTTCCATTGTTAATTCAATACTGAGACAATCTTTTGTCAAATGTGGTCCTCCACACTGCTCACAACTAATTCGTATTGCATGAATATCTTTAGTCATCTTTTCCATTCGTCTCTCGAAAGCATCTATCTTTGCGGAAATGGAATCTAAGTCATGGCTAGAATCGGCTCTAGCTGCTTTAGATGATCTAATGATGTCTTTTTCTTGGTGCCACTCATGTGAGTGGGAAGCAGTATTATCAATAATTTTGTAAGCATCAGTTTCGGTTTTCTTTATAATAGAACCACCAGCTGCTATATCTATGTCTTTTCTTGTAGTGATGTCGCATCCTCGGTAGAATATTTGTACTATTTGACAGGTGTCTAGACCATGTTGCGGACATCCTCTTAACAACTTTCCATATCTTGTCCACGCCTCATATAGAGTTTCATTTGGCTTCTGTGTGAACGTAACAATTTCTGCTTGAAGTCTTACGGCTTTAGATGCAGGAAAGAATTGTTTAAGAAATTTGTCAATTAAAACGTCCCATGTATCAATCGCCCCTTCAGGTAACGATTCCAACCAATCTTTGGCTTCTCCCTTTAAAGTCCAGGGAAATAACATGAGATATATCTGTTCATCCTCCACTTCTCGTATTTTAAATAGTGTGCAGATCCTATTAAAGGTACGTAGATGTTCATTTGGATCTTCCTTCGGCGCACCACTAAATTGGCATTGATTAGTCACCATGTGTAGAATTTGTCCTTTGATTTCATAATCTGGCGCATTAATGTCTGGATGAGTAATTGCGTGACCTTGGCCAGTGCGTTTAGCTCTCATTCGGTCTTCCATACTTAAAGGTTCCAGATTCTCCATAATTGAATTTGTTGACTCGGTATCACTAGATGGTTCTGATTTAATAGTTCGTTCCTCAACAATCTCTGTTTGAATGATTGGTGGTTCCGGAGGAAAGTTTAATGGTTCAGGATCTATGAACCGTTCCTGAATATTTTCCGGATTCTCAATTGTGAGGTTTGTTTCAAAAACTGGATTATCGGAAATTTGAACTGAAGTACTTGGTCGACTGGATGACGATTCTAAAGAAAAATCAACGGCGGTTATATTTGTTAAACGATGTCTTGATCGAGTTACAGGTGGTGAACGTACAAAAGGTGATGAACGTCTTGCTCGGTGCATTCACTGAATATCCTATTAGTTTTTAAAAAGGAAAGAAAAATTATAATAAGTTATCCAATCAATAGACTTTTCTGATTTTGCCCACGTTTCGAATAGCCAAAAGATGCAGCAGAGGGGCAGGATTCGTTTGGTCTCAATATAATTGAGGACTGTTTGGCTCCAATAACCCGGTCCACGTACAAATCCAACTATTACTACGAACCAGAAAATTTTGATGTCTATCAATTTAACTACTTAAAATAAATTTTCGTAATTTTGAGAAATTTAGATAAGAAGTAGAATAAAAATCTATGTCCTAAAAACTAGAATAGCGAGAAATAAGAGAGAAAAAGAGTTCGTCGAAAAAGGTTGAAAAAGAAAAAATGGTTGAAAAATAAAAGGTGACGGAAAAATAAAAGAAACTTATAAAAACTTAAAAATACTTGACTAACCTAACCTTATTACTACAACTAACTTAAAATTATAATCGCAAATTGAAATTACTAATTGGAATGATAATTGGTACATAGTAAAAGGTGTCTAAAAATATTAAAGCTTACAGGAAAAACTAAATCCCAAATGGAAATAACTTAAAAAGAAACTAAAACTTAAAAAGGCGTCGCAAAATTCTAAAGCACCTAAATCTTAGTCTAAAGAAAAAGCACTTAAGGAATTCTACGGCAAAGCCTAAAAATCTAGGAGTAAAAATAACTATAGCAAAAACTAAGTTTAAAATTAAATATGAGCTAAAAAAAATACAAATATTACGCTACAACGATTAAAAAGGGACAAAATATTAAAAGAAATAAAAAGTGATAAAAAATACAATTTTTATTAAAATATTATTTTTATATTAAGTATATTAAAGTATTAAGTTTTAAATATAATAAAACTAATTAAAAGTAGTTAAAATTAATTAAACTAAAAACTTAATTAATAATAATAAAATCAAATTAGGGTTTAATTAATAATAATAATATATTATACTCCGTAATAAATGCGTTTTTAGGGTTTGTTTGTGGCCCTGTCAGACCCCTCATGCGAGTCGCATGATTTAAGAGGGTGGGTCATGCGAGTCGCATGGATACCCTGAACTGGTTCAATTGGACTGGTTCAAATGACAGGTCACGTAATATTTATTATTTATTTATATTTTTCTGTTTTATATTTAAAAGATAAATATATATATAATTAAAATAAAACTTAATTTTAAAAACTAAAAATGTACTTAAAATACTTTATAATTTTTTAAAAATAAAAGAAAAACTTAAAAATATATTTAAAATACTCTTTTTTTTTCGATTTTAAAAGCTTTTTTTTCTTTTTTTTTATTTTCTGTTTTCTGTTTTTTTTTTAAATAAATAAAAGATTTTAGAATAAAACTTATATTTTTATAAACTAAAATAGAAATAAAGAAACTTATAAAACTTAAATATTTAACAAAATCTTAAAAATACTAATATTTTTGTTTTTCTTTTTATAATTTCGAATATTTAAAACGTATTTTTACAAAAACGACTTTTAATAAAAGTAACTAAAAATCTTTTTTTTTTTTTATATTAGCGTTGCGCTTCCGGCTTTTAAGATAGTTCCCCGGCAGCGGCGCCAAAAATTACTTGATGTGAAGCGAGGTGTATATAAAATAGTTATTATTTTACTAGGAAAACGCTATTAAATACGATACAATTTTACACAAGATATTTATTTATTTATAGAATGGATATACTTAAACCTTGCTACAACACTTATAGGCAGTGTACCTAATCGTACAGTAGTGTAGTTTTTAGTAAGTCCGGTTCGTTCCACAGGGAAATCTTTGAACAAAGCTCAACGCTATATTAGTTTACTTTTATAAAAATACAAATATATATATAAGTAATATTATTATTATAAAGGGGGGTTTTTACCGTTTAATGACCGGTTTGTCGATTTTAAAACTTTAGTCGCAGTTAAAACCTAATGTAAAATATAAAATAAATACAAGACTTAAATTAAAGCGTAAAGTAAATAACGATAATGAAATTGCGAATAATAAAAGTGCGATAAAATAAACTTGCGATAATTAAAAAGTACGATAATTAAAAGTGCGATAAAATAAAATAAATAAAAGTGCGATAATTAGAAGTGCAATTAAATATAAAATAAAGGAAATTAAATATGAAATAAAAGAATTATGCTTATTTAAACTTCCGTAATCATGATGTTTGACGTGTTGATTTTAATTATATGCTCATGGGTTAATTGTCCTTTGTCCTGGATTATTCAATATGTCCGTCTGGTTTTTGTCCATAACAGTCCATCAGTCATAAATATAAAATGCAAGTGTCCTTGTCAAATTATTATTATACCCGAAGTTAAATATTCCAACTAATTGGGGATTCGAATTGTAACAAGGTTTTAATACTTTGTTTAATGAATACACCAGGTTATCGACTGCGTGTAAACCAAGGTTTTACTACTTTGTTAACAATTACACCAATTACCCTTGAATGTAATTTCACCCCTGTTTTGATTATTCTAGTGGCTATTAATCCATTCCCGTGTCCGGTTAAATGAACGATTATTCGTACATATAAATACCCCGCCCATCGTGTCCGATCGAGTGTATATGGTAATTTATAGGGACGCCCAATTGTAAATCTTTATATTAACATTAACAAACTTTCATTTAGTTAAACAAATATAAAGCCCATTAATAGCCCATAGTCTACTTTCCACAAGTGTCGTTCTTTTATCCAAACCCCAATTATGGTACAAAGCCCAATTACCCAATTTTAGTAATTAGCCCAACATCATGATTACTTCGTTTTAAATAAGCATAATAATAACTTAGCTACGAGACATTAATGTAAAAAGGTTGAACATAACTTACAATGATTAAAAATAGCGTAGCGTTACACGGACAGAATTTCGACTTACACCCTTACAACATTCGCTAACATACCCTTATTATTAGAATTATAATTAAAATTAAAATATAAATTATAAATATAAATATATTTACGTATGAAGAGGAAGAAAAAAAAGATGATTAAAACTCGGCACAAAACTGGCTTTATATAGGACCTGACCAGCAATCTCACTCCATGCGACTCGCATGGATTTGTGCCTTTGGCCATGCGAGTCGCATGGCCACCCTGGATCCAGCCAAATTGGTTTGTTTTCTTCTTGCCGACGTAATATAATAATAATATATAAAATAATATATAATTATATATAATTATATATATATTATATTATATTCTTGTGCATAGTAGACTAGATATTTTTGGTCCGTTGCGTCGGGCGTTTCTTCTTGGCTCAGGTCCCGGTTCCGGATTTTCGGACGTCTTCGCGTATTATTTTATATCGTGTACTTTGCGTCTTGTAACTTGTACTCTTGTCATTTTGAGACGTTCCTCATCAATATTTTGAACCTTTTTAGTTGTATCTTGTACTTTTTAGCTCTTTGGACCTTTTTGTCTTCAATTTGTCGAATCTGCCTTTTGTCTTCACTTTTTAATATTTAAACGAATATTGCTTGTAAATCGAACAATACCAACTAAAATCTTGTCTTTCTTGGGGAATAATGCTATGAAATATATGTTCGTTTTTAGCATTATCAGCGATCGCATGGGAATAACCCATCAAAGTCATGCGATCGCATGGCTAAGGGGGACAGGCCACATCTATAAATTCGAGCGTTTCTCTGATTTTTTTGATTCATTCTTCATTCTTCCTCCGTATTATTATTTATATTTATATTTATTATTATTATTATTATTATTATTATTATTATTATTATTATTATTATTATTATTATTAAGATTAATAATATTATTAATCTTATTATTATTAGTAGTATTATACATAAAATACTACGACGAGGTTATGAGCGTGTCACTTTCAAAATGAGTTTTCGAGCAGGATAAAGCTAAGGAAATTATGGGTTATTGCCAAGGAGGTTATGGGTAATGTTCGGGGGTATATTTGTGAATCAAACCTAGTGTTTATCATCTCCGTTACTTCTACGTACTTTCCTACAATATTGAATCTCAATACTGATACGTTGAGATCTACGGTTATTTGGTAATCCGAGTTTCGGTCACATTTTGGTGAACGACTATATATGCTGCTAAGGTGAGTTTTATTGCTCCCTTTTTAATTGCTTTTGCAATATATATTTTTGGGCTGAGAATACATGCAATTTATTTTAAACGCAATGGATACAAGTACATACTTAATTCTACACTGAGTTTGAACCGAAAATCCCTTAGCTTTGGTAACTAGTAGCTGCCAGTACATAGGATATGGACTGGTGGGCGCGAATAACAGTATATGGATCCATAGGGCTTGACATCCCCATCCGAGCTAGAGCGCTAGCCTTTTAACGGATGTGTGTTATTTGAGTTTAGGACACGTTGGTTTGCGTGTATTAAAACGAATGGGGTATTTATCATTATAACGTTAAAGCTTAGTTACCAGGGTGCTCTGTTACATAGAATCTATTGACAAACTTTTGATAAACGTTTCTGGATGAAACAACTGAAATCTTGTGATCCACTTTTATATACAGATTATGCGAAACACTAAAACTATGAAATCACCAACCTTTGTGTTGACACTTGTTAGCATGTTTATTCTCAGGTTTCCTAGAAGTCTTCCGCTGTTTGCTTATATGTTAGACAAGCTATGTGCATAGAGTCGTACATGGCATATTTTTCAAGGAAACGTTGCATTCACCAAATCATCACCATGTATCTTATTTTGACTGCATTGTCAACGGAAGTACTATTGTAAACTATTATTTACAGTGATTGTCTATATGTAGAAATCATCAGATGTCGAAAACCTTTGATTTAAATATTCATTTATGGTATGCCTTTTCAAAAGAATGCAATGTTTACAAAACGTATCATATAGAGGTCAAATACCTAGCAATGAAATCGATGAATGACGTGTTCATCCATATGGATTTGGAGCGATCGTCACAACTGTCAGTGTCGTGGAATCATTATTATATAACCAAAGACCAACGGTCGAATGGTTAGAGACGTTACTCTCAATAGGCCTACTCACAATAATTAAGTTTGCATTTAAACGTAGCAATTAACGATATTACGGTAGGGATTTAGCATGAATCAAAGCATGACAGCATAGTTAACAATTTAGTACTTGTGTCTAAGCGTAAAACAGTTATAAAGCAAGCATGTGTCTCACCTCAAAAGTTATAAAAAAACAGTTATGAAACAGTAAAAAGTGGGGCTATGAAGTTCACCTTAGTAGCACAAAAGAGTATTCCACGAAAGAATTGAACGAAAGGACGTGACCGAGATCTCAACCTAGAGATAGAACGTATGATCAGTCATTACCTAACAGACAATAGTATATAGTACTATATTGATAGTAATGGTTCACTAAAGAATTTCCATTTTCGGAAGGTTACTATTTATGAAAAGTTTCCACTTATAGTAATTTTTCAATTTTAGAAAGTTCAGGTTAATCTTTAGCAAGACATTGTATAACTTTACTCAAACTTCGTTGCTATCAAATAAGTCAGGAATGACCAGATGTAACCGGGGGACCAGGACTCTTGACCAGAATCTAAGTCATGGCATTCGAGATCCACAAGCTTACCCATAAATGGCAACCTAGACATCATTCACTTACGACCGTGAGTAGCGATGAAGTTCACATGAATTGTACATTATCTTTGATTAACCTTCACTTTAGGTTTATATGTTATTATATATGTTATATTATATTTATTAATGTATTAACAATTTGATTATCTTATATTATATACTATAAGTTATTATTATTAAATTAGTATAGTTATAAAATAAGTGTTTATTAATAATGTATTGTTATTAACTTACATTATAAGCATTATACTTTATTATATAGTATACTTAGTTATTAACCGTAAGTTATAATAATAATATTAATTTAGTATATGTAATATACTTATGTTAATCAAAAATCATACTAATATATGTTAATTCGAATATTAATTCATTAAATATTATATTTATAATTTTTATAAACTTAGTTAATTATACAATTTAGTAGGACATTTTATAAAAATAATTTTATCAAGTTTTTGTATTTATTTCCCACTTTTCTTTATATATATACTCGGTTTATATTAATCAAATTTAATTAGGTAATAAATATTAAATCGACCTAAATAAATAATTTTATATTTTTTACAGGTTCTATATTATGTAAAAATGTTATAAAAATTATTAAATCAAATTTTATATCAAAATATTATTTATTTAATGTTTTATAATTATTTAACCATTGTAATCGGCCTATAATTAAATAAATAGGAAAAATAATTTTTATATTTTTTTAAAGTATCTAGTGATGCTACTAATCATATAAAAATTTTATAAAAATATTTAATACACGTTTGTATTTATTTTGTATTTTATTTATTATTTCTCTCGGTTTAGAATAATGCAAAAGTAAATTCTTTTTAAATACTAATCGTCCTATTTATTTAATTTTTATAATTTTTGCTTGTTTATAAAAGTATAATAATCTCAAAAAAAATTTATAATTATTTTTATTACTATTTAATATTTTATTGCGAATTTTATATTATTTTTATATTTAAATACTACATAATTCGTATTTAATTATAAATAATATTCCATAAATTATCAAAATTATTTTTATACATCATAATACTTATAATACTAATTATAATTTATATATATTAAATTCAAATTTTTAAAGAATATACAAAAAAATAAAAGCAATTCGACAAAAAATATAGAAAATACCTTAAGTACTTTCCCAAGTTTGTGAGAGAGTTTTTCCAAAGATTTGATACAAGTTTTTATGAAATGGACGTGGGTATTTATAGAAAAAAAATTGTTGGTGAAAAGAAAAAATATAAATAAAATAAAGGTGCCAATTTTGACAAAAAATAAAAATATATTAAAAATGTTTTTAATAAGTTTTTGTTTTTGAAAATATTTAGCCAAAATTCATGGGCTCATTATTTAATTTATAAAAAAAATCTTTTTTTATAAGCTAAAAATATATATATAATGATTAAAATAACTTATCATTTAATTAATAATTATGTTTCATATAGTTTTAAATATAATACGCATTAATATTAATATTAACTAAAGTTATTTTATATAATTAGTGTAAACTTTAGTTAACAAAAAGTGTCAACTAAAAATAAATATTTGATCAATGTCAAATTTAATTATATATTACGTATGGATAACAACCCTATAGTCAAATTAGTCAATTCAGGTATGGAAATATGAGGGTTGTTATAGAAACATAACACACAAATCACAAACATGCACAAGAAGTTCTAAATTTAACTTTAAGAACAGAGTAAATGGAACACGGTCTATTGTGGATTTAAACTAATGAAATTTTGATATTGTGGATTTAAACTAATGAATTATGAAGCAAATAGTTTATAATGATAATGTAACATGTCTGATTCTCGACATTATTGCGTGAAAATGATGGTAGTCATAAAAACTTCTGTATGTAACTCTATTAATTCTTATTACCTTTAACTCTAAATATATTAATGTTGAAGCGTGCTAAAATTTGAGATGCCTATTATTAGTTATAGTTAGATAATTGTTCATTAGATATATATGAAAATTTACCATAAAAGTTGTTTACGAAATGAAAATTACACTACAATACCAATACCAATACTAATAAACATGGTAGAATAACATATAATCTAACATACACCTTGGGGCTGAGCAGTAACAGAAAATTTACACAACGGGGTAGGTATCTGACAACGGGTCGACGAAGTAGTAGTGACATCTACCAACACAACAAATGCAAATAACATTTTAGATCAACATTGTAATTAAAGTACAACACGTACCAGAGGCGAGACACTGCGTTTCAGAAGGATGAACTCGTACAACAAAATGTAACAGAGCACAACGGGCTGCAGAAGAAGAATTAGTTGTCCACGCTATCCTATGCAAATTACTGATAGATGGATAGTTCATATACTCCGGTTTTCAAATCTAAGCACCTCTCTCATAAGCTAATTTCCTCAAAGATACATCGCAATAGGAATAACCAGTGATATCACCAGCAACATATATTATGTTCTGAACAATCCTAAATTACCATTAAGCAGGGAATTTGTGAAAAGAAAGCAGCAAATCGAAGATGCACCTAATAATAAACCATCGTAAAAGAATTAAACACCCACCAATATATTAATTAAAAAAAAGTTAAGTAAAAAAAATTCTACATTCTGCTAGAAACAGGAAAAAATTGTTAGAAAATTCAAATCTCGCTCCCCAAATTTTCAGCCCGAACAAAAAAAAAAAAAAAAAAAAAAAAAAAAAAAAAAAACTTAGGTTAGGGTAAACATCAAAGGAAAAATCACCACTTACCACTATTACTAGAAAAACCTAGATTGTACTCCTTTGCTTTCTTGTTGTTCGAAACATGCATACAGAAAAGCAAGATGATGAAAATTAACATGAAAAAGAAAACCTGATCCATCAGAATTGGTGGGTAGGTGGGAGATGAGTTGCAGATTATAAAAATCGCAGCAGAGGAAAGAGGTGTGAAACCCTAATCTCCAATTGTATTTCAGAGTATTTTACAGTATATTGCGTTTGTGGAGTATTGAACAAAAATCCTTCATGAACCCCTAATTTTGTTGAAAGCTCACGTATTTTTTTTTAAAATTTAAGGGTATTTTAGATACATGATTAAAGTTGTTTTATTTATTAGCTAATAATGAAAGAGGATGAATATGGACCATTAGATTAAAGGGTAGATTAATATCTTTTGTTAGTCTAAAGATTTTAAATGAGGTTTTGTAAAGATTTATTAGCTAATAAAAACCCTCTTTTAAGGTATAGAGTGATTATTATTAGATATACTTTCTTAAATATCTAAATCTAAATTATACATATATACATATAACCAAGAAACTTAATCAGTAGTGTAACTAGCAATCTATTTTCTAATATACGGTAAAACTAATACGTAGTAATTTTCTTTGATATAGTATAGGGCAAATTACATAAAAAGGTAACATATTTTGTCCGTTTTCTTATTTTCGGTAATCTATTTTATTCTGTCATAAGAAAAGGATTCATTTTTCAAAAATTAGTTAAAAAGAGGAGTGTCGTCAACTTTCTCCGTTAAGTGTCACGTGACATTCCACGTCATCAAGTTTATCCATTTGGACTAAAATTTAAACGTAGTCATGTTCCATTAACGAAGTTAAATTGGCCAGGTAACTAACATTTCACCTTAACTGTCTTCTTCAACACATATAAACCCTTAATTTAACAATACCATAATTAATAATTAGTAATTAACAGTCAACAATATCAAATCATTGGAACACATTTATTTACATCTCAAGTTCACAAAACATCTATGAAAGAAAACCCACACTTGAGTTGACAAAAACTTCATTCATGAAAACCCCAATTTCACAACCCAAATCATTTGAACTGTGTTTGATTTGTAAAGGTTGTAGGTTTAATAAGAACTGCTATTTTGTAAAGGTTTCGTAAACCCGGATCTAGTGTTCATCGGTTCAATCGAACGATCTGTTAGCGGGTCATGAACTCCGGTGAAAGACGGTTAATACGATTAACGATCCCAGCCACTGCACTTCGATTGCTTCATCATTTCCAAACTACTTAGTTATATACAGGTGGTTTATATCTAACAATAATAAATTAACACCCTTTAATCACGTGGGAGAATGAAACAAAACAAAAAAATAAAACAGTAATATTGACATAGATTCAATTCACGGATTAAATACTATTTCCAGTCGACATATAATATGGAGATATTAATTCGGGCTCCGTTGTTACTCAGTGTCGAATTAAAGTGTTCTGAGAAAAATCTCATATTTTTAAATTAACTATATTTATTTAGTTTGGTCATTATAGTATAACATTTGATCCTTAATTTATTGAATAAAAATTACATCAACTGTCCCTCTCAATTCTGAGTAAAATATAAAAAAAAATGCTAAAATTTAATAACTAAATCCTAAATACATTTTTAGTAAGCCTAAAATTTATAAAGCTCATTTTCGGATCACCGTTTATTTTAAAATCATATGAGTTCGAATTTAACTTGCTTGATATTGAACGAATGACAATTGAGTGTTACTGTCGTTTACTAATCAGATTCGAAATCACAAAATATATATTTAATGTATTTCGTTTACATATATAGATATATTTTAAATAATAGTTATTGTATATTATTTTATTTTATATCATTAGTTATAACAACAATTTCATTCAATAGATAAATATAAGTCAAGTTATCATATAAATATATTTATTTATATTTATATATATATCTATATACATATCTATTTACAAATAGTTGTTCGTGAATCGTCGAGAACAGTCGAAGGTCACTTGAATATATGAAACAGTTCAAAAATTTTGAGACTCAACCTAACAGACTTTGCTTATCGTGTCAAAGATAATGAATCGTATCGAGAGTTTGGTTCAAAATTAGTCGAAATTTTCCGGGTCGTGACAACTGTGGTTTGCAATAGTTTCATGGGGGGTCTAATTGCCTAACACCGTTATTTTTTTCTGTTAACTTTCATCATGTGCATAGCATGTGAGGGTATAAACGTCATATTTGTTCATCTTGTCCTTTTATAATTATTTTGGACCTCGGTTGTTGTATGGAACAAACCACAGGGACTCCCCGTGCAATTTTATCTTAATTAAATAATTTAATTTTTCTTTTCTTTTCCTTTTTTTTTTCTCTTCAAACCACCCACTCCTGCTATTCACGATTTCATTACTTCTTCACTTGCACATATCAAAATTAAACCTCATTATTAGATCTAATTTACTACCCCATTATTCATTCATAATCACAAATACAAAAGTTTGGATCTCGAAAACTAGATCTGAAAAAAAAAACACCCATAATCAATGATGAAGATGAAGCGATGATGATGTATCGATGAAGATGAAGCGATGATGATGAATCGATAATGGTGACGATAGTGAACGCCGGAATATCTGTTTTCCTTTCAAATCTTCGTGTAACGCCGTGAAGAGAACTGCTATTGTTGTCGATGTTTACTCAGACGAGTTCAGTTTGATGATGGTTGTTTACAATTGTTTTCGTTCTTGGTGATACAATTGGGTTTGACTCCTGAACAACTTCGTGAAAGGTTTGGCTTTTTTCAATTTTAACCTAATCTTGATCCATATCATTGTTTCTTGTATGGATTTATGTTGATGTTGAATTATGTCCAATTGTTAAGAGTTAACTGATTCTGTATCATCGATTAACATGAGTTGAAAAGATTCAAGTGCCAAAACACTCTTAAATTTGATAACTGATGAAGAACAGGGTTTCACCATTTTTGAGCTCCATAAATCAGAAAATTAGATTTCGGCCACTGTCAACCTTGAAATCACTCTTTGATTGTTGTCGAAGGTTAGGGTAGTGAGTAAGAAGCATTGTGATCAATAAGAATTTAGTCTCATAAATCATTTTAGTTCACAAAATCAAAAACTCCCAAATTTTGATGTATGAACATGAAGAACATGGTTGAAGATGAATGATGAATCTGGTTATGTTATTGGATCTGAAGCTGATGATGATAATGATATAGATCTATAATTTCAGATTTGTTTCGGTTTTGAGAGATAATGAGGATATGGCGTTGTTTGATGAACATGAACAAATGGATAATGATGATGATTTTTATTTTTTATTTTTTGATGATAAATAAAAAGATAATATGAAGATGTAGATAATTTAATGAAGAATGAGTGCAGGTAGATAATTTAATAATGGAGTTTTAATTTTGATATGTGCAAGTGAAGAAGTAATGAAATCGAGAATAGAAGGAGTGGGTGATTTGAAGAGAAAAAAAAAAGAAAAGAAAAGAAAATTAAAATATTTAATTAAGACAAAATTGCACGGGGGGTCCCTGTGGTTTGTTCGATACAACAACCGAGGTCCAAAAGAATTATAAAATGACAAGGTGAACAAATATGACGTTTATACCCTCACATGCTATGCACATGATGAAAGTTAACAGAAAAAGATAACGATGTTAGGCAATTGGACCCCCATGAAACAGTTGCAAACCACAGTGACCCCCCAAGGTGAAAAAATTCTTTTGGACTCCGCTTGTTATTTCGAACAAACCACAGGGACCCCCCATGCATTTTTGTCTAAAGATAAAGATTGAAATTCAATGAGTTTATGACCCATCAATTTCAAGTTTGACGGTTCCTTTTTCCTTCTCGCTAACCACGGGAGCGCCTAGCACCCAGAGGAACAAAGCTTCTTTGGGAAAACGGCGCATAAAAAAGGGTTGGCCCGTCAAAAGTTCGGTGCCTTCAAGATTAATGTACTGATTTTTTAATTGCATGTCTCAACAGTTTGAATGTTGACATTTTTATAATTGTTTTGATAATGGTTTTTATTTGTCACTTCAAATTTATTACGTCAACCACTTATATTAATTGGATACTGTAGCATTGTTGTCATAATCCCGCGAATTCGCGGGTATTAAACTAGTATATGTTATTACAATTACAATTAATTCATTATAATAGTTAGTGTGCTTTAGAATGTACAACCAATCACACAATTAAAATACAAAAAGAAATAAAGGTGCAAAATAAAATACTAAAAGAAATATGAAATAGAGTTAGACAATAAAACCAAAAAAATTAGGGTTAAAGCCAAAAATTGACTAAATACTTTCTCAAATGTCCCGATGTCGCTCATATATTCATTTGCGTCTCATTGTCGTCTACAAACTTTCAAAGAAATGCTCTGTTGTTAGTGCAACGAAGCTCCGTGTCCAATACAATTTATTGTGTTTAGTTCATAAAATTATTTCGAGTTGAA
Source organism: Rutidosis leptorrhynchoides (assembly GCF_046630445.1). NCBI lineage: Eukaryota > Viridiplantae > Streptophyta > Magnoliopsida > Asterales > Asteraceae > Rutidosis > Rutidosis leptorrhynchoides. The sequence goes on along the minus strand of NC_092342.1, from coordinate 346,359,182 downwards.
CGGTGATGGCGGTAGAACCTAACTCGTAGCGAAGGGAAAGATAAGTCCGTTAAAAAATTTTGGTGAATTTTGTTTGGTAAATTTATGTTAAATAGTAAATTTAAGATCTTCATAATTTCCTCCTAAATATTCTGCATCTCTCCCTCATTTCTATATCTATGTTTGTTAATATGTATTTACGAAGTAATTTTCATATATTCTGGATGAATCATGAAATTCGGCACTACAAACAATCCTTTTTTTAACATCACAATGGTGACATCCTTTTAAAAATATTGTTTCATCACGTTAAATTTTGAGGATGCAAATTATGCAATATATAATATATATATTACAATTCCATTAGCTAATCATAATACTAGTAGATATAGATATTATAATTTATATATGTAATCTATCTATATATGTAAATCTATCTATATATATATTAAATTATAATTAAAAATTAATTCAATTTAATAAAAAAAAATGACACCTAAGCAAAAAGCTTTTTGAATTATATATATATATATATATATATATATATATATATATATATATATATATATATATATATATATATATATATATATATATTATATCCCACAAATTGACCCAAGGATATGAGAGAATTCATGAAACTCACAAATTGAGCTCAAATTGCACATTAATTGAGTCAATCTGCACTACAGATTGAGTTTAGTGTGTGAGTTCACCGAGTTCTCTCCTACCATTGGTTCTTTCTGGATCCTCATATATATATATATATATATATATATATATATATATATATATATATATATATATATATATATATATATATATATATATATATATATATATATATATTAGGTTTTTGAGCTCATGCGTTGCACGGGTGTGTGAAAAACCGTGAACAATAATGTAATTTGTTGTTCATATTTGTATGTAAATAACGATAAAAAATAGAAAAAGTATAAGAATTATTTAAAAGTCTGTGGTGTTGACAAATTTTAAAAATTCTTATGAGTTTAAAATCATGTGGTGTTAACAAATTTTAAAAGTTTTTTTTAAGTTTAAGAGCCCCCGTGGTGTTAACAAATTTTAAAAGTTCTTTTGAGTTTAAGAGCTCGTGGTGTTGACAACTTTTAAAAGTGGTTTTAGTTGGTGTTAGTAACTTAATTTTAAAAACGATTTTAGTTTTAGAAAAGTTGTTAGTCATTTCAACAAAATAATAGTACTCGGAGGAGTGGTCATGTATAATTAATATTATAATAGTTATATTTGCTTGTTCATAAATATTTTAAGAATTTAAACTATAAATTCAAATCACTTCTATATTTATTGTTAAAAAAATGCTCTGTTGGTTGTGCATCGAAACTCCGTGTTGAATACAATTTATTGCGTTTAGTTCTTAAAATTATTTTGAGTTGAACGATGATGGCGATGTAACCTAATTCTCGACGAACAGAAAGTTAAATCCGTTAAAAAAATTTGGTAGATTTGTTTGATAAATTTATATTAAATAGTGAATTTAAATTTTATACCCATGAAATTATCTTTTATACCCGTGATAAATTACAATTAATACCTGAGGGGAGTAAATTGTAATTTTAAGGAATAAACAAAAAATAAAAAGAATTGTTGAATATATATATATATATATATATATATATATATATATATATATATATATATATATATATATATATATATAATTCAAATTAATCACAAAATTATACGTCAGCAATAACCTTTTTGGTTTATATATATGTATAGATAGATATCATTATCTTGTAATGACACAAAAGTATAACTGACTCTCAAAAATACAATATTCTTTTTCTGTTCTCGGACATTCAATTTTACCATTTGACCATGTATCAACTTACAACAAGATCAAAATGTTAGGAATTTTAGGACTCAACAAGATATGTGATTTACACCAATCACTAACCGACGAACGATAAACACATTAGCAAAAACGTAAAGAGGATAAATATGTAACATCCCACCTTTTCCGTTTACCTTCCATTTAATTATTTTAAAGTCCGTTATATAATTATAACATCTTCCGTTAATACGCGTTTTTTAAAATGTTTCGTTTAGGTAATTCACGCACCCGCTTTTAAACTTTAGGGACTAAACTTGCTAAATGACCAAAGATGTTACTAGGTCAAATGGTCAAACCATCATCTCTTTCACTCATTCACCTCCCCACTCTTTTACTACTTCCACTTTATTCTCTCAAACACCAAATCAAAGATTCATCATCCATTTCAAGTCTAGCAAGCATCAACTCAAACAAATTACATATTTGAAATCCTTGCATCTTCCTCTTCGAATCCATACCAACTTCATTACATTTGAGTAACTTTTTAAAAACACTAAATTTCTTGTTCTTGATCTTTTAAACTTAAAAGTGTGCTAATTATTGTCGATGGCTCAAGTCTAACATGAATATGTGAATCATGTGCTCGCTCTTGTTATTTTGAGTAACTAGCATGAACTTGAAATGGGTGCGATTGATTTTGAGTTTTGGATGTTTATATGTTGTTAGATGTGACGATCGCTCCAAATCCATATGGACGAACACGTCATTCATTGATTTCATTGCGAGGTATTTGACCTCTATGTGATACATTTTGTAACATTGTATTCGTTTGAAAAGGTATTTCATAAATGAATATATAAATTCCAGGTTTTTAACATCTGATGATTCCTACGTATAGACAATCACCATTTAAATGGTTTACATTAATACATCTGTTGACAATACAGTCAAAATAAGATACATGGTAATGGTTTGGTGAATGCAAGTTTCTTGTATATAGCATGTATGACTCCAAACACATATCTTGTATCACGTATAAGCAAACAGCGAAAGACTTCTAGAAACCTGAGAATAAACATGCTTCAAGTGTCAACACAAAGGTTGGTGAGTTCATAGTTTTAATATTACACATAATCCGTATATCAATGTGGATTACAAAAGTTCAGTTGTTTTATTCAAAACGTTTATCAATAGGTTTTACATAAAAGGTGGATCACAAGATTTCAGTTGTTTCATCCGAAACGTTTATCAATCGGTTCTACAAAATTGAGCACCCTGGTAACTAAACTTTAACGTTTATATAATTTGTACCCTTTGTATAATCATCTTATTAATACACGCAAACCAATGTGTACGCTTCTCAAATAGCATACGTCCGTTAAAAGGCTAGCGCTCTAGCTCGGACGGGGATATCAAGCCCTATGGATCCATATACTACTACTCGCGCCCACCAATTCTTATAACTGGTAGTTACTAGTTACCAAAGCTAAGGGATTTTCGGTTCAAACTCAGTGTAGAATTTAGTATGTACTTGTATCCATTGCGTTTAAAATAAAGTGCATGTATTCTCAGTCCCAAAAATATATATTGCAAAAGCATTTAAAAAGTGAGCAAATGAAACTCGCACATATAAATATTGTATATCGGTTAATAAAGCATTTGCATGTATTCTCAGCCCAAAAATGTAGAGAGTAAAAGGGATCTTATGAAACTCACGCATATAAATATTGTATATCGGTTAATAAAGCATTTGCATGTATTCTCAGCCCAAAAATGTAGAGAGTAAAAGGGATCATATGAAACTCACGCATATAAATATTATAAATCAGTTAATAAAGCATTTGCATGTATTCTCAGCCCAAAAATGTAGAGAGTAAAAAGGGATCATATGAAACTCACTGTTTAATATTGATATACCATATTGCAGGAAAGCACGTAGACGCATCGGAGATGATAAACACGAGGTTTGATTCACAAAAATACCCCCGAACATTACCCATAATTTCCTTGGCAATAACCCATATTTTCCTTGGCTCTAGCTCGCTTGAAAACTTGTTTTGAAAATTACTTGGACAGCACACCGTCGTAATTTTTTATGTACATTATTAATTTTGTATCGCAAAAATAATAACACTAATAATAAAAATAATAAGATTAATAATAATCTTAATAATAATAATAATAATAATAATAATAATAATAATAATAATAATAATAATAATAATAATAATAATAATAATAATAATAATAATAATAATAATAATAAATAATATAATAAATACGGAGAAAAAAAAATAATGAATTGAATCAGAAGCAGAAATCGCGAATTTATAGATGTGGCCAGCAAAAGGGTGCCATGCGATCGCATGGCTTCCCAAGCCATTTCCCATGCGATCGCATGGGAAGGTATGACAGCTCACAAACTTTTAACTTTTTGTTTGTCGACATAATTATTTAATATAAATATATATTTAATTTATATAATTAATTATATATTATATTAAATTTACGTGCATAGTTAACTTGTAATTTTTGTTCCGATAAGTCGTACATCGTCACTCGACTTATGTCCCGGTTCCGGTTTTTCGAACGCCCTTTCGTACGCTGAGAAAACCAGTTCTTTTCGTTTCGTGACTCTTACCTTTGTCAAAATATAGTCTTAAATCATCCATAAACTATACCACTGTAGCAAAGTTATTGTAGCAATTTCAATTTTTACTGTAGCAATTCACTGTAGCAAATAGTGATTTTCGAAAACACTGTAGCATTTTGGGTACTGTAGCAATTTGAAAATACTGTAGTAAATTAGTGTTTTACTGGTTCATCTTAAACGCTTTGGTTAACTTATCTAAATATCAATCGAATCAATAAACGAATGTTACTATCGTTTACTAAATAACTTGAAATCATATATATTCAAATAGATATATAAACCAATAAGTTTAATGACCGGTAACATGCAATTAAAACTTTGTTACGTTTTCAAGTTATAGTATATATATGTATCTATTTACATATAATGGTTCGCGAATCGTTGAGAACAACTGAAGGGTATTTGAATAGTTTAAAATTTTTGAGATTCAGTTTTACAGACTTTACTTATCGTGTCGAAATCATTAATCATTTAAGATTAAGTTTAAATTTAGTCGAAATTTCCGGGTCATCACATTAGATGTTAAAAGTGCATGTATAAAATGTGTTACTAGCATCACTAGCTTCAATTTGGTATGTAAGTTGACATGAAAAAGCTTCATAAACATAATTGTTAAATTTGCAATTTTGAGTTAGGGTTTGATAGAAGTAAAATGAACTTTTGATGCATTGAATGCTTTGCAATGTTGTTTGTAATTGTTTAGTTGTATTGTATGCGTAATTGCCTACGAAACGGCGTATCACATGTGTGCATTTAATTCCCGAATCATCAAAGTGCATTTATGAACTTGAAAGCATTTATGATGGACATTTAATGAACTTTCAATTTGGATTTGATTATTATAAATGTTGATTTTTTATTGATGAAATGTGTTTTGTTGTGTTCCTCGTCAAATTACCTTTCCAACGATATAAGATACGTGTCTTGAATGTTTACGGTTCGTTAATTGTGTTTAAATGAAATTTGGTTTGGGACTTAGACTTTTGAAACGAGCCAGGCACCAGCTCCAGTTGATTGCCGCGGCGCGGCCATCCTATGTCGCGGCACGACATAAGCCGTGTTCAGCGGCTGTTCACCTTGGTACTTTTACGAAAAATTCTAACTATGCTACGCACCTCCGATTATCATGTAACTTGTTCTAACATGCTTATAAATGATTAAAAACCTCAGAAAAATAGTTCGAGACCCGACCCGAACGTGTTGACTTTTACTTGACCAAAGTTGACTTTTGTTCAAACTTAACCAATACTTGTTTAAACCGTTCTAATCTTCTTGTATACTTGATTCTTGCATGAAACTTGACAACTTGATTCACATGTTATATAATCGAGTCATAACGAGCCATATGACTAATTGAACAACTTTGACCGACCGTGTTTACCGATATTGATACAACCTAATTGTTTAGGTCAAGACTAGCATTGGTTCTTGCACACGTTACTTTGTGAAGTACATTTGTATCCGTGCAATCAAGGTGAGATCATAGTCCCACCTTTTCGACAACTTTTACTCTTTAAACTATGGGATGAGAAACATATACGTATCATACTTTTATGCTTTGAACACAAGTACGAAAACAAACATTCCACGTGCGAGTTAGAACAAAAAGGCCTCAATTCAATTATCATTAGTTACACTTGCAGGGTGTAAACGTGAACTTATATTATGTGATCACATGGGCTTGACAAGCCCTCATTCGGACGGTTCGCTACCGTTAGCGGATGAAATATATTTTCGAGTATATAGTGTAGGTTCTAACACTATGATAACGGGGTTCGTGAACAGTTAAGTCTTGATAATTGGGTGCTCCACAAACGTATAACAACTTTGGAATGAAAACGATTTAGATAATCAACGTTATGGCAATATAAAATCTTGTGGTTCAAAAACGACGTTTACTATTACACCTATGATTTCATCAACATTTTTCGTTGACAGTTTTCTATATGTTTTCTCAGGTCCTTGAACGCTAAGTGATACATGCTTCCGCACTCTATTTTGATACTTGCTTCGATGTCGAGTATACATGCATACGTGAAGCGTCTTTTGACTTTACTAAATCATGTTGCATAGGTTTCATTTGTACGTTAACATTGTAATGTAACTAGTCGTTGAACTACTTTTGTAAACCTTGAAACATCTTTACTTATGAAATGAATGCGACATACTTTTGGTCAAACGTTATTTAAAGACTTATGACCACGTAACGGGACCCAAGTAGACGGTGCCGTCAATGACGATTTTGTCGGGTCACTACAAAATATATTCATGAATGACAAAAGAATATAAAGTGATTATATTCCAACTCCAAAACACGGAGAAAAGTTTATCTCACATGCGCAAACCATAAATTTTTTACTATAAATTTTGTGCACTCAGTTATAATGAGGGTATAGGTCTATTTATAGGGGAAACATTAAACATAATTCCTTGTTGCACAAGTTAACTTAACTTTCAAGCAAAACACATTTCAAAAATCAATTACTTACTCCCTAAGTAAATTTGACTTCCAAGGTAACTTAATCTCCAAGCTAAATTGATTTTCTATCCTTTTTTGTTCTAATATTTTACATTCAACAAACTCTCACTTGAAGATTTTGAACAACCCTACGTCGATTTTCAACAGAAAATCAACTTCAACTAACAATCATGCTTGAACACCCAAAACAACTCCCGATTAGCTATTTGATACCCGAGATGAGACACCCGAATCACGCCACAATTCCATCGTTATCCTACAATGAAAGGAAGTGTTTCGAATCAAAAACACTGCTGAACAATCATCCAATGTCATAGTTACTAGCTTGGGCCATCTCGGTCTTATCCATCGTCTTCTTAAACCAGAAGATCATCTTCTTACACTAGAAGAATCATTGAAGCGAGCGAAACTTCTTACAGGACTTAACAGGAAGCTACACCACCGCACTCATAGCTCTAGAAACATCTGATCCTGCCATCGATACGTCAATGATCACACGTACAGATTAACCCGTTTATATATGATTTTATTTACCAACAATTAAAAAATCCCAACGGACGCCTTTGTAGATTATTCATCAAGGCACCTAGTGAGAACTTAATCACCACCTCGAAACTACCACATTTTCAACTTTCTGCTTTCACGTTGGTACAATGACCTCCTCATAGCGCTATAGATTTCACAAACTCTATCTTATCATCCCAAGCACGCTCCCACTGTACAAACAACAATTAAATCGCGCCTACGCGAGAAGAAACTCAGTTCGTAACACTAGTCAGTCAAAAATTTCTTTGCAATCAGAGAGTAAAACAAATAGTCGAAGCACTAGTGTTATCCGGAATCAACGCACTAAACCTGAGAACATTGAAACGTCGGTAAACTATCTCCACAACTCAACTACTAGTCGTACAAATCCCACTAGCTCGATAACTTTCGTCCGTTACCAAACTCACACCGAGTTCCCGACACCCTCAACGATCCTAGAAAGCTCAAGTTCCTGGACTTACACGATCATCCACCTCCATCACCTAAAGACTCCTAATTGATCACCTTCAAAAAAACCACTCACTTTCTTGAATCATCAACCAAACTCGAGCGACAGTCGAACGCGTTCTATTCGACACCCTTCGACAACCAAATTTCCTAGTGAAAAGCATCAAAAGCTTCCCCGCATCTTCCACAAACCTTGGAATATCTGATCAAAAGCTTTGGCTCCTGTTTCAAAGCCGCAAGCATCAAACTTCCCCGATAACACCCACTCTCGATTTTCAACCCGATGCATCTCGTTCGTTACCCAAACGCTCTAACAGTTAACGAACAAAACCGTTCGTTACCCAAACACTCTCGATTTTCAACCCGATTCATCTCATTCGTTATCCAAGCATCTTGAGCTCTTGTAGCAAACCAATATCCCCGAATAATATTGCTCGTATCGCCCGAAGTTTTCAAGACAAAACCGTCTCACACTCGCGTCATCAAACCCTAAGAGTTCATCCTGAAACTGCATCAACTTCGAAAAATCGAAACTGAAAACCCAGTGGTCCGATCATCTCCTAATATTTTTCCATATGTAGACCCATGTCTGCTACCTACAGTCCAAAATTCAAAGCGGTCCAACGGTTAACGAACCCGCTATGAAATTTCCCCTACATTTGCGCATGAACATCCAAATTTAGCTTAATCATTCCTTCACACGGGATAGCGAGGAACCAGAACTCAAATCTATCACTCGGATCTCCAGAAAATCTCTTCGGTTTACACTTGGCTTTTAATAAAGCTAAAGAGACTAAATACGTGCGGGGTATTAATATCTGATCCGACGATCGTTGTCTTTCCCATTATATTTCCAGTAGAGAAGTATAGAGTTGGGAAATATACTTCGTATTCTCGAAGTATTTTATCTAGTTTTGGGTCCCAAAAATATATCTTTCAAAGTCTCATGGTTTTGCTGTTGTTGTCAATCCTCTCATTGTTAACTTGGTGGCGAAGAGTTTCAGTTGTCAGTCGGGTTTGTTCCCTACTAAATATTTAGGATCCCAATTGGTTTGAATATGGAAGAGATATCAAGTTTGGACGAACTTGCTCACAAATCAACAGTCTGGTTTGCTACTTGGAAGGCGGGCTCTTGTCTTCGGGTAGTAGACTTACTCTTTTAAAGTTGGTTATGGGGTGCCTTGGGATTTATTTTATGTCTCCTTTAAAATGCCCGGAAATGGTAATAAAAAATCTTGAAGATATTCTAGCTATATTCTTTTAGGGTAGTAATACTGCAATGAGGAAATTGGCGTGGATCAAGTTCTCGCCCCGTTTTCTCAAGTTGTGTTGAATATTGGTAGCTCGAAGGCATTTAATTTAGCCTTAATTACCAAATGGCGGTGACGATATCTTTTCTTTACGAATGATATGTGGGTTAAGGTAATTAAGTCCATACATGGTAACAATTTCGATTGTACTATTAGATCCAGTCCATGGTCTTCTATAGTTGATGTGTGTCAAAAAACTATGTCTGACAACTTTATTCCTCAAAATTATATTCACTTGGAGGTTGTAACGGAAGAAGTGTGAGCTTTTGGCATGGCTCGTGGTGTGGTTCTACTCCGTTATTGTCTCGCTTTAACAGGCTTTATCACCTTGACAATAACAAACTCGATTCGGTGGCGGATAAGTGGGTAGAAAGAGAATGAAGATAGGTTTGGTCAAGGGAGGAGATTGGTAGCAGGAATTAGGCTTCTCTTTAGAGATTCTTGCCGGAATTAGAGCATGTTCATATTTCGGACTATGAAGATTGTTGTAAGTGTTCTCTTAATGGGGATGGTTTATTCATGGTTCAGGCCACTAGAGAGCATACTGATCACACCATTCTACCTTCGCATCAAATTTCTATGTCGTGGGTAAAAATTCTCCCGAAGAAGGTGAATGTATTTTGGTGGCGGTTCAAGTTAGATGCTCTTCTGTTACGTTGGAACTTATCCACGAAAGGTATTGAGTTAGCTTCGACTAATTGCCCAGTTTGTGATTTGGACGTTGAACGGGTTAATCACCTATTTTTCGAGTGTACGATGGCTTCCGATGTATGGAGGTTGGTTCGTATTTGGCTAGATTGTGGTTTTCCTAGCTTTTCGTGTTGGTTGAATGTAGAAAACTGGATCGAAGATGCACGGATTTCAGCTTCTTCTAAGCTTCGGATTTTCTCGATCGTAGTTACCCTATTATGGGTAAATTGGTGATATCAGAACGGCGTAGTTTTAAATGATATTGTAATTCTTAGATGTAATTTGTTTAATGTCATTAAACTTTATTCTTTTCGTTGGCTAAAAAACTGAGGTCATGTAGTTTCAAATTGGAACTCATGGCTTCAAAGACCATTGTAAATTTCTCTCTTAAAGCCTTGCTAGCTAGGGAGCGTTCTGTAATATATCATTTGTGTCGTATAAAAACAAACATCGCTGGTTGCCAGATGCACTAGGTTGTACTTTTATTTCACCTACGAAAAGAGAATATATAACTTCTATTAATTTATGATTTTTCTAAAAACATAAAGAAATAATGAATAGTAGTTTGTCAATTAGTATAATCTATAATATAATATAATATAATATAACATAACAAATTATAATTATAATTATAATTATAATATGTACGTCTCAAATTAACTAATTTATTTTTATTTTTCTTTGAACAACTAAATTGTATTAAGAAACCGACCTCTCTAGCAAGGAGCTAGAAAAGGATCAAAAATTACAAAGCCAAAAGTACTAGACATATATTTTCTACCTCTATGAACTAACCATGAAAAAAAAAAAAAAACCCCGAATACAATCTTTAAGCGTTTTTTTTTTCTTTCATCGGAGACGAATCGAACAACACATTATTACGACACCTCCATAAGCACCAAATTGCAGCAACGAGAATGATATACAATTTCTGCTTGTCTTCACGAGCACCCCTCAGATCTTCGAACCATTCAAAAAGTTGCGTACATGAAGTGAACCTAATATTCAAAGAAGTCTTGACGCCAAATCCGTTTAGCTGTGGCACAATCATACCGAAAATGGTCTAAAGACTCGATCCCATTTGAGCAAGAAGCACAAGTAACAGACGGGATGTCCAACCCTTAATTTGATCAAAAGGTTTAACCTCGATGGCAACTTATCAAGCACGAAACGCCAAAGAAAAATATTAACCTTTCTAAAAAGCACTTTACTCCGCAGGGTACATGGAATCAAAGACAGTTTTATTTATAGACATAGTTTAATCGATAACGGAGTGAGTTAACGTTGTGTGCTAATAAGGTGAAAATTAGAGAAGGTAAAATGTAATTCTGTTAAACTCTCTAACAAGGGTTAGAAGAGAGATTACAATGACTCTAGCAAAAGCTACGAAAGAGATTACGAGGGCTTTAAACATTGACAGTTTAGATACAATTACGCTATTATATCTAGGATAAGCAAACGTAATTCAATCTTATTGAATCAAAAATGTCAAAAGGTGATTATGTTCAGTGAAAGTGAACATAAACATGTTTTACCACCGAGCTCATGGCTGAGTGGTACCAAGCTTCTGGACTGTGGGTCCGCATTCTCTCATCGCGATTGGTGCGGGTTCGATTTCAGGGGGGGAGGTTTACCGCATATTATGTATACACAGTCATCCTATGGTGCTGTGGTCCCTACGACTTTGCTACTGGCAAGTGTAGGTGCATGATAAAATCGACCCGGTTCACGTAAGTGCGAAGATTCGAGAGCGGGTTCCTTCTAGCGTGTATGGAGAGTTTAACCAACTAACCGGCCGTTAAAAAAAGAAAAGGGTTGATGGGGGTGAAAGTGAACATAAACATGTTTTACTGTGAATTTATGTATCTGTGTTTTTTACTTCTCACCTAACGTAAGTGTTGTCAACATTTTAACTCTTTTAAGAGGGTAAAGTAACTTTTGAAACATTTATGGTTACAGAGACAAAGCCAAAGTTTCACGGGTTGTTAGGTTTAGTTTCTTGTTCTCGAGCCCGTCCTTCTTTTGATTCTTGTATCTTGTTTTTCTTTTTCTCTTCGGAGAAAAAGATTGGTTATATAGTTTTCGTTTTTTGCCAAAAAAAAAAAAGACAAGGCCAAAAAAAAAAAAAGTCAATAAAATTTTATATACAATATAAGAGCGCTCCCAACAAAGACATAACTTCCTCCAGGACTAACCAATAATTCAGCGCCACATCAGCACCTCCTTCTCACCTCCTTTTCCAGGACTAAACCTGGACTAACCACTGCCAACCATGACACTCAACAACAACAACAACAAAACCCAATACCACATGAGTGGTGTATGGGGGAGGTGAGATGTAGTCAATCATTCCCCTATCCGAGAATAAAGACAAGTCATTTCTCCACCCAGAGTGAAACACTCTCAAGAGTAGAGAAAGTCATCCCTCTCTCATGACACTCCTCCTTCCTTTTTTTTATTATTTTTTTATTTTTTATATTATCAAATAATTATTAATATTTATAAAATACATTTTAAATAACAAACATAAAACTACCATTTCATTAAAAATAAAAAAAAATTACAATAATTAAAAATTAAACATTACGACATTTTGATCGGGATTTTCGTTATTGGAACTCATTTTGTTATTTGGGTGAACAAAATGATGAAAAAAGGTAGAATATATAAATTGAGAGTGGTGAAAATATAAAAGAAATATATGTTTGAGTGTGTAAAATGAAGTAAATGGTTGGTGTTTATATAGTGTAAAATTGATTAAATAAAAAATATATATATATACAACTAGCCGTTGCTAGCCGTTGTATAATTCTTATTAATTTTTTTTTCCTAACGGCTAAATGTCCCAAAAATCTGTCTACATATATGTTGTAAAAGAACGAGATCGTGGGTGACGGGCTGGGCGACCCCCTGGGCGCCGACCTGGGCGAGATCGTGCCATCAAGGCCCTCGTGGGGGAGTTTTTGGGCGATGCCCGTTGGGACCGCTCTAAGATAATTTAAACAAATTATAAAATTTAACGGTGGGTATAATATAATAAAATAAATAAATTAATAGAGCCCTTGACATCACATGGAGTACAAATTTTGTAGGCATTAAATATTGAGTGCTGTATTGTCTGGTCACTAATTTAACGTTACTTTAGTGACACTAATTCTAGTTGAAATGACCTTTTCGACCAATTTTGTGAAAAACATAATCAATCTATCACTCTATTCTCTCGGCACTTTTTTCTTCTTCAAAACGGAAATAACATCACTTTCTATATAATTCTATTCCAAATCAAATGCTAAGTGGAAAGGGTTTCATGATCATACTCTACATTTAAATCTAAATCTACTCATGATTATAGCATGGGCTTTCATGCCTTTTGAAGTATTTGAACATGACATGCATGAAACTAATTTTGATTTGTACTACGAGTACTAAATTTGTCAAAGATAAATAATTGTAACTTCTATTGAATAGAAAGTTTCTCTAAGCTTGAGAATTTTTTATTAGCATCCTTAATACGATTCGTGATCCACATTTAGATCTTGACGGATAAACATATAAACAATCAAAATGTAACACCTGTAATATATAGCGCGTATATGAAATTATAACTAGGTAGCGAGTATCATTATGGTTTATTATAAATTATTTGTTCAATTAGTGTATATAGAAATAGAAATGATTATTATACCTTACTATAAATGGTTTGGTTTTGTTTGGTACGTGTGGAATCATAAATCAACACAATTGTGCTAAACATGTGCTTTAAATTTGATTAGGGTCGATTGAGTTCAAGGTATATTCTAGCTAGTGTAGACCACTAAAACCAATAAAAAAGTGCGTTGTCACTCACTAATTGATACACTAAACTACCAAATCCCACATGTGAATGCAACATTTTTCCACATCTCGACTCTTGAGTTAATCACTCATGCCAAGAGTTTTAATCATGTGTGAGTCACTTATCATGCCATCTTTCAAAATTTTGTGTTTTCTCCACTATCTTATACCGCCATATAATAAAAATAGAATCCATGTGCACATGGACCAACTAATAACCAATTTATGATGTAACTTAGACCCCACCATACTAAAGGAAAAAGCGCAACAAACACAAATGTTAATTCCATGAATAATAGTTATGGAGTATATCAATAATAGTTTACATGAACCCTCATGCGTTGTTTAATAATTTGACAGGTATTTGTCTACTACTACACTCTATTTCAACTTATTAATGATGTGCTTTTATTTAAGGGTCTTGACAAGGGTCTTTCAACTACTCATGCACCTCATCTTGGGATTATACGTCATGAAGAATAATAAAGCCATACATTATTTGAAGGGTTACATTTATCTCTTTATTATGTTATCATTAATTAAGCATATGATGTTAAAGAATTTGTTGAAGAGTCATTTTCTCTTTGTATAAACTCAAATATTTTTTAATAAATCTATAAGGTTATTTTTAACGCGGATAAAAATATTGTAAATAGTGGTTATATGTTAATTTGAAAGTCATAGTTATCGAAATGTTCACTTTTGTAAGTGTTAAGGATAATCAATGAGGTAGTTGTTAAAAAAATTCTAAATTTAAAGGATGACTTGTTTAATTGATTCCCCGCGCGCGCACACATATATATATATATGGTTTTATCATATTGACAAGGGTCGTGTCAAATATACTAGCAAATATGATGCAAGTAATTCAACCATGATATCCGGTGTTGTTGTTAAGTGGTGCTGTTGTTGTATCTCAATCATATGTAATGTATCACATCTTTTATAAGAATCGTCTTTCAGATATGATTTTGTATTATAGCTTTTATGTTTTATAATGTATATTTATATGTATATATGTAAATGTATGTAATCGTTATTTTACATAATCTATTTTCTATAGCCAAATGGCTACCATAGCTAATGTATATTGTTATCGTATTGTGTTTCAGATTAAAAATTAATATATATTTTTTGCGAAAAAATAGAAATATATAAATAAATCTCCCTTCGTCAAAAGAATGAAGGAAGCAAAAACAATTATAAATCTCCATTTAACAAGGTTGATTTCATCTTAGAGCAATCTCTGCCTCAATGAAAGTTCCCTTGAAACCCTTCTAATTGAGAGTTTTATAAAGGGAAAATTGCCTAAAAGATCAACATAAGTTACTTAAGTAACTAATAAAAATAATGACTTTTTCAGATGCTCAAAAAGGTAATATGTTTTTCAACTTTTTTTCAAAAATAATTATAATTTAAAAATGTGTGAATTTAGAGAAAATTTTATCCAACCAGCACCACATAATCGCCATGTAGACGCCACGTAGACGCCGCATCATCATCCTTATGTGACAGTTAGAAAAAATATCATCGTTATTCTTCGAACTTTGTACCACCAATCAAGATAGGACCTGAAGTTTAAATTGATCATGGTTGGTCCCAAGTTATAAACATTGTACACGAATGATCCCATCATTAACTAATCGTTAGTCCTCACCAGTTAATTGATACACATGATATTCACATTGTGGGTATAATTGTCTTTTTACTATTAAAAATCAGCAAACCAAAATGAGAAGTTCCATCGTCTTTCACCATTTTAACAATATTCACATTCAAACTTAACCAGACACAAACAATCACCATCCTTTATAACTACATGTACTATCAAAAATGAAAACCTTATCAAAAATGAAAACCTACGCACAAGATCCAAACATTAATATTATGTCACAGATATCTCCATTTCATCAAATATGGATACTCAAAATCAGGTATAGATCTTCTTTTGAAACTACATTGATCTAAACCCAAAATCAGGTCTAGATCCAAAATCAAACACTACATCGATCTATCCAAAATTTCTTTATTGTTGCAGATCAGAAGAAAAACGTTACTTCGACCACAAAACCAGCGTCGGCAATTGATTATGGCATCGTGATTACGCGGATTACAGCTGTAACATAAGGGAGTACTAGATACCGGATCCTTGTTTATGATGGAAACCCCTTTCTCGTTTTCATTCATTTAGCGACAAATGGATCCTCGTTTATGATGGAAACCCCTTTTCGTTTTGGTGGAATTTTAACTTCGTTAAATGTGTTTATGTTGATAACAAGAGCTTGAGGTTTCTGCTCATTTTTTATTTTATTTTACTTTTTGCATTTAGAAGCATGATTTTACTTTTGTTCAATATTGTACTTTATGAAAGCGAAAAGAGGTTGCTTTTTTGACTCGTTGAACATAGTAATTGCGTTGAGTGTAAAGTTCACTTAATGTAAATTTTACATGTGAATTTGAATAACTAAAGTTGTTTGTGCAGAGCATTTAGAATTGCAAATAGAGATACTAGAGGGATAATGGTACTGTAACAGCAAATATAACATCATGTATTTTACTTAACTGGTGGACACTAATGATTAGTTAACTCTGAGCCTATTTGTGTACCATGTTTAAAACTTGAGACCAACCTTGATCAATTTAAAGTTTAGGTCCATCTTGATTTTTGATAGAAAGTTTGGGGATCAAATATGAATTTTTTTCTTTTTTGAATATAAAATTGAGATCTAACACTAGATCAAAATTAATTTCTTTTCACTAAATCAATTATTGAAATGCCTAAATGGGCCATGAGAGGTCTCATCCATGTCATATACAAACACCAAGTACGATATACACATAATTCATCGTTTAATAACTATTCTTAGAAACTCCAGAGAGTGATCGAGTCTCTAAAATCTCTAATGGAGATTAAAGTTCAGTTACCAGTATCTATATTTTGAAACTTGCTTTTAAAAAGAATAAAAAAATAACTATTTTGATTATGGTTGTTTAAATTTATTTTTAATAAAATTCATAAGCAAGCTTGCGGGGTAGAAGGGGCGATGCTTGTCATTGAGGGTTTTTAGTTCTTATCAATGTAATACTTTCAAGTCTTTCATTAAATGTACTAAATGAGGATAATTTTCCAACTCACAACCATGTTATTGAGACATTAACATGTAGATGTCACATAGACGCCTCACCATCATCCCTTTTAAGTAATTTAATTATTTACATTACTTTTATTGATATTTTCACATATTATAATATATTTAAAGCACTTTGACCATTAAACATATATTATTTTTGATTGAAATAACATATTAAATTAAATTAAAACTTAGTGTAAATTATGAGTCTGATTTAAAGGGAATTTACGAGTTCGATTGTGAATTACTTGTTTCATTTAAGTGACTCAAACTAAATCACAAGCTTGATTTGGATAATGAATATTCATTATCGGACCCGTAATTCACTGTTAACTTGACCCGTATTTCAATATATTTTAATTCAATTCAATAAGAGAATTTCAATCATAATTATAGATGTATAAATGTTTAATAGTTCAAGAGCACAAAAAGGTAACAAATGATGTGAAATGACCAAGAAAAGTATTTTTATAATTGTTAGAATTTCATAGGTGATTCCCAAACTTTGTATCAAAAATCAAGATGAGACCTAAACTTTAAATTGATCATGGTTGGTCCTAAGTTTTAAACATTGTACACGAATAGTCTCAGAGTTAACTGATCATTAATGTCCAATACTGTCCACCAGTTAAGTAAAATACATTTTTTTCGGCTAAAATATTAATATATATATATATATATATATATATATATATATATATATATATATATATATATATATATATATATATATATATATATATATATAAAGATCATAAAGATCTGGTGGAACATACAAATGACAATGATTGAATTGAAAAGGCTCGCTCTTATCGTCCTACACACAGGACGAGTACAATTGAAAGAGAGCGAGCACATTGAAAGTGAAATGGCAACACAACATATAACCACCAAACCTAAATCTAAATACAACATAAAACCGAGCTCGTATTCAACCCCGCAAACACCACTACTCAACAGCAGCACACTAATATGAACGTCGGGCACTCCAGCAGCACCAAACCCGAGAACTATTTTTCGAGGTCAACTAAATCAAAACACGCCGGCAACAACAACGAGTCCACAAGAACAGACTCGGCTACGGGGAAAGTATGAACACACTAAAGTAACGACAACCAAACAGTACCAAGCGCGCAGTCAAACCAATAAAAGCCAAGCCATTTTCACCGAGTTTCCTAAGGACATAAAACCAAGCAGATCCAAACAACCAATCAATCGACGGGAGGAGACCGCTAACGACAACCGATGAACACCGGGTGTTATCAGCCGGAATCCGCCGGAACAACCGAATTACAACACAAACACGCCAATCGTTACCAAATCTAACACAATCAACCTAAACCCTAAAACGAAAACCAGAAGCTTACCAAAAGTAAGAGTAGAATTCCTACCGGAATTCGCCTCCTACCTTCACCTTCAGCAAGAATCCGTCAACGATTACGGGACCAGGCAAGATCGTGAAGGATACCGACCCCTAACCCTAAACGGCCATAACCCAAAAGCCTGCAACCCCAAAACTTTACCGAGAACCAGATCCTGAGCACTATCAACCCAGAATCGTCGCCTGGAAACCGATGAACTAACGAGGAAGCCGAACCTAAGAACCATTCGTCGGAGAAGGAGAAATCGGTGGCAAACGATCTTATTTCACAGAAAGCAAAAAGCTGAACCACCGGCGAGATGCCGGTGGTCGGAGAAGTAGATAGACCGACGACTACAAACCAGCGAAGGATCCGATGAAGTTAGGGTTGTTAATAGAAACGAGATTAAAGAAGAAGAAGAAAAATATGTAGAAGCGGCTAGGGTTCAGTTGAGAGAAAAAAACGAAGAGAGAGAAAAAAAATTCCTTTTTATTGATTACTCAATATTTTAGCTGTTAAGTAAAATACATGATGTTATATTTGTTGTTTATAGTACCATTATCCCTTCAGTATCTCTATTTGCAATTCTAAATGCTTTCCACAAGCAACTTTAGTTATTCAAATTCACATGTAAAATTTACATCAAGTGAACTTTACACTCAACGCAATTACTATGTTCAACGTCAGTCAAAAAAGCAACCTCTTTTTGCTTCCATAAAGTACAATATTGAACAAAAGTGAAATCTCGCTTCTAAAAAAAAAAAAAAAAAAAGTGAGAGAGCGAGAGAGTAAAAACCTCAAGCTCTTGTTATCAACATAAACACATATAAAGAAGTTAAAATTCCACCAAAACGGAAAGAGGTTTCCATCACAAACGAGGATCCTTTTGTTGCAAATTGAATGAAAACTAGAAAGGGATTTCCATCACAAACGAGGATCCGGTATCTAGTACTCCGTTATGTTACAGCTGTAATCCACCTAATCACGGCGCCAAAATTTAATTGCCGACGCCGGTTTCGTGGTCGAAGTGACGTGTTTCTTTTGATCTATAACAATAAAGAAATTTTGAATAGATCGATGTAGTGTTTGATTTTGGATCCAGATCAGATTTTGGGTTTAGATCGATGTAGTTTCAAATGAAGATATATACATGATTTTGAGTATACATATTTAATGAAATGAAGATATGTGTGAAATAATATTAATGTTTGGATCTTGTGTGTAGGTTTTCATTTTTGATAAGGTTTTCCTTTTGGATAGTACATGTAGTCAGTGTTGTAAAAAACTCGATTACTCGTCGATTAATCCCCAATTAATCATTTTTGAGAGCAATCTGTTCCGATTTTCTAAAATCCGTTTAATTAATTTTAACGCCCTTTAACGATAAATTTTTTTTTTTTTTTAAAAAGAAATGTGACCACCCAGCCCAGTTATAAGCCGCGGCGCGGCTAGACTGGGCGCGGCGCGGCCAGTCAAAAGATTTCAGATCAGTTTTACAGTTCTCCTGTCACCAGAATACGCCAATAGGTGCGGCGCGGCGAATGGGGTCGCGGCGCGACCCTGTGCTGTCACTGGTACTAAACTTTAACTTGCTTTAAAAATCACAATTTCACCATTTCTTCCTCAACCAACACCATTTTAACAACATAGTACATAAACAAACCTAGTTAAAATAGTTTCTTACATCATTAAACATTACAAAAATCATTTGGTCATGAACGATACGTTTACACATCTTAAACATAACATTTGGTCCCAAATTTCATGAGAAACATAATTTATGAGTACAAAAGTCTTATCGTCGATAAGCGGTATCAATAGAGCTAGATTCAAAATAGGGAGTTGCACTACCACTTACTATATAACTGATGCTCCGCTATCCTCAAATAGGCTCCTTACCTTCACGGTGTCCCTTCGATCCTATTAAAACATAAACATAACAAAGGAGTAAGCTTTCATGCTTAGTGAGTTATAGGCGAATAAAAGAACGTATATCGTTAATCATAAACAATGCATCACTTAACCTTTCCAACCCGAAGGTTGCTTACTTACTATCGGATCCGATTCTACTTCTTGCCATAGATACAACTTACTAAGGTCAACCTAGTAATTGTGTCTAAGCTAAACATGACCATAGGCATACATATATGCCTAAGCTAACCTCAATTACATCACATATATACATAGGCACCCAAGGTGTCTAAGCTAAGTCATACCATAGACAAGATCATTAAGCAAGCTTAATGTCCTTGCCTAAGCTAATCATCACCCATAGATACAATTATTAGGCATGCCTAATAATTCTATCTAAGCTAACTTAATAGTGCACTTAGTCGTCGCCCTCTTGCACGGATGCAATCCGAGAACACTAAGCCACTTCTGACCCGCCCAATTTACCCCCTATAAACTCACCTTGGTTAAATGAGATTCCTTGGTCGCTTGAAGTTCCTTTGTCTTGATTAGCACCTATACATGAGCTAATCTCGTCATTAACATAATTTAAACGAATTTACATCTTTCAAATGCTTACAACACTTTCACATACTTACGCATTTGAACTTAATCTTTCTTAATCCCCTTTTTACCTCATCATTCACATGAACATTCATATACTTAAAATTCTTAACTCTTCTTTTCACTTTTTCATTATAACAAACATTATCATACAAACATCATTTTCCTAAATACAAAATTTCTCTAGTTTAACTCTTACAAACATGGACTTATCATTCTCTCAAGCATTTCATCAAACACTTGGTGTGCATAAACCCATTTTAACTACTAGCAACCTTAAAATCATCATATATCAAAACATCATTACTTGTAATAATATCATACATGAACTTGCACCTAAACATCACTTGAATTCATTTAATACTTGCATTATGCACATCACAACTCATAACAACTTATTAAGTTATTCTTCTCATAAAATACAACCAATTTTGTGATAATTCAAGTTAGAAGTTCATACCTTATTCTTAGAGTTTAAGAACCCTAATTGTGCTCAGATGAAGAAGGAATTGAAGATTTGCAACTTGCTATAATGATTAAGCCACTCTAAACTACTTGAATTTTCACTTGCATGCACTTAAATATTCCAATTTGGGATTTTCTCCTCCCTTCTTGGTGCTAGTCGACACACACACTAATTTCTGAGTTTTTTTTCATCTGATGGTTATTTTTAGCCTTTTAACAATTCTTAATTCAATTATCTTTGCAATAATTGCACTTTCTACCCTCCCCACCAAAACCGTAGTATGGGAGGTCCTTAAACTAACTTTGCATCTCTAGTCCCTTTTTAACTTAACTAACAAATCTTAAATATTATCCATTTTTATTATATAAAATAATGCCAACAATATATCAATTTTAAATTACATAAAATATTATCTTAGTTATTTGGGGTGTTACATTAATAGGTCAACGTCAATTTATGGGTCAAAATCGAATTTAGTAATCAAAGTCGGTCAAAGTCAAAATTGATCAGCATTTTAACACGAATTTAAGATAGAACTTTATAGTTTTTGAACAAAATGATCAATTTTAAATAGTTATGTTAAAGTTTATGTTTATGTATATGGTTTTCTTCTATATTTACACATATAATTTTTGAATTTTAATATTTAAATGTATAAATTACAATCCGCTTAATCCCCGAATAGCCGATTAATGATTTCAAAGTCCCGACCGATTAATCTCCGATTAGCGAATTTTGCAACCTTGCCTGTAGTTATAAAGGATGGTGATTGTTTGTGTCTGGTTGAGTTTGAATGTGAATATTGTTAAAATGGTGAAAGACGATGGAACTTTTCGTTATGGTTTGCTGATTTTTAATAGTAAAAAGACAATAATACCCACAATGTGAATATCATGTATTTCAATTAACTGGTGAGGACTAACGATCAGTTAATGCTTGGATCATTTGTGTACAATGTTTATAATTTGAGACCTACCATGATCAATTTAAACTTCAGGTCCTATCTTGATTTTTGGTACAAAGTTTGAAGACAAACAATGATATTTTTTTCTTAAAAAAATTCTAGTAAATATTCAAGATTATCGTTACACGTGTACCCCTACTAATATAATCACTTGACGGTAAATTATTAATTATTTTTATTATTGTAATAAATGCACGAAAATATGATTTTACTAGCTACTCTCTTAATCATAATAATATATTAATATGTAGTGTAATACAATATATAAATGTAAATTAGTGTAATAATATGATAACTGTAGTTGTGTAACATGTGAATCATTCATATAATTAACAATTTAATATGTAATTTGTGGTGATGAACATATGTTTGTTAATAATATGAGCATTGATTAACATTTGCGTGTAATTTATTGCATTTAAATGCATAAAAACTATGAAATTAAAAAGTTCTCACAGTTCTTGCCTATATATATATATATATATATATATATATATATATATATATATATATATATATATATATATATATATATATATATATATATATATATATATATATATATATATATATATAGGCAAAAAAAGGAAATATTTTATTAATAAGGAAACAACATACAACCACAAGAGCAGGGCAAAGAACCTAACTCAAGGACACCACAATACAACCAAAAAAAACCAATACACAAAAAAGCAAAAACTACACCCTATTTACTTTTGATGCAGCTTCCCATTCCTTCATTCAAGGTTCCAATTTTGAGCCAGCATAATCACTGACTTAGTGCATTTGACTTTAAAAGTCAACAACTTGACTTTCATATAATCCATCACCAGATTACATAAATCCTCCTCATTTATTTTCTTATTCTTAAACAACCTCCAATTCCTCTCTTGCCACACAAAATATACAGTAGCAGCCATCATTAACCTGTTAACAACATTCCAAATTTGCTTCGAAGAGGAAAAAATCATGAGACAACTAACAACTTCATGAAATTTGTTAGGAAGGCCTCTGTATAGCAGCATCAATTTCATCTTTCTCCACACATTTAAAGCATAACCACATTGAAAGAAAAGATGATCAATAGAATCTCTGCAGCCATTACACAGCAAACATTTATAGGTTTAATTAGGATACCAGGCCTGCAATCTATCTTGAGTCGCCAGCCTATTTTTTAAAGCCAACCACATGATGAATGCATGCTTAGGGTTAGCCTGTGGGAACCATATAACCCTATGCCAAGGAACAGCAGGCATATTATTTCTCAAATCTGCCCAAGTTTGTTTTGATGAATAGCTCACTTTTTTACCATCATTAGTCAGCCATAAAAAATTATCTTTTCTATCAAGAATCAAAGGAGGTTGTAAATTCTGCAACAATGGAAAATTTAACACCCATTCAACAGGCCATTTCCACTTGTTATTTTCAATAATACTATGTAATGATAGATCATCATCAAGTTTAGCCTCATATCTCACTCTTCTAGAAATAAAAGCAGCCAAAGGACCACCTTCACACCATTTATCAAACCAAGCAGAGATGTCATGACCATTACCAATTTCATAATAAATGTGAGATTGAATCTTATCTCTAAGCTTCAATAATTGCTTCCAACCCCACTATCCTTCTGATCATGCTGTATCTCCCAAATACTCCTTCCTTTTAACTTAACCACATTAACCGAATTAAACCATAAGGACTCTTTTTTGATAATAATCTTCCACAACTGCTTAACCAACAATACATCATTCCAATCACCCAAAGGTTTAATGCCTAATCCCCCTTGGTCCTTAGGAGTACAAACAACCTTCCAGACCACCTTGGCTTTCCCTTTACTACTATCCCCTTTATTCCATAAAAAACCTTTAAGAGCTTTTTCAATATCTTTTACAGTTTCCAATGGAATTTTATAAACAGAAGCCCAATATATTTGCATTGAACTCAATACAGCTGCAATCAGTTGAAGTCTTCCTGCATATGAAAGGTGCTTATTTCTCCAATTGTTAATTCTCATTTTAACTTTATCCACAAGACATTTAGCATCTTTGACCCCAAGTCTCTTAGCAAGCAATGGGACTCCTAGATATTTCATTGGGAGCTTCCCAATAGAAAATGGAAGAATCTGAAGAATACTATGCTGAATTCCCATTGGAACACTCCTAAAAAAGATTGTGCTTTTATTCATATTAGGGAGCAGACCAGAAACTTGGCCAAAATCATGTAAAGCACTCTTAACTGGCCAAAATCATGTAAAGCACTCTTAACAACTCTTATAGAGTTAGTGTCACCATGACACAAGACCAAAAGGTCATCAGCAAAACACACATGAGATAATTTCATGTTTTTACATCCAAAATGAAATTTAAAATCAATGATGTTGCTAATTCTTTGGTGAATAATAAGAGTAAACACCTCCATTATCAAGGTAAAGAGGTAAGGGGTCATAGGATCCCCTTGCCTTAGCCCTCTGCCCCCTTTAAAATACCCATGAACTTCTCCATTAACACAAACTGAAAAAACAGTAGAAGAGACTCAAACCATAATCCATTGAATCATTTTGCTATGAAAGCCAAACTTCTGCAAAACAGTCTCCAAAAACTTCCAATTGACAGTGTCATAAGCCTTTTGCAAGTCAATCTTTAAAGCACACCTATGAGCACCATTTATCCTATTATACCCCTTTAAAACTTCTTGAGCAACAAGGATATTATCATGTATGAACCTCCCTGGAATGAATGCACTCTGGTTACAGTTAACAAGCTTATCCAAGCTACTTTTCAATCTATTCACAATTATTTTGCTAATGCACTTGTAAAGTACATTACAACATGCAATGGGTATGAATTCAGAGACTTTATTTGGAGTATCAACCTTGGGAATGAGTGCAATCAAAGTAGCATTAACTTCACCCAATAACTTTCCAGTATTGAAGAACTCATGGATAGCTTTGCAAACCTCACTTCCAACAATATTCCAAGCAGTTTTGAAAAAATGAGAAGTGTAACCATCAGGACCAGAAGCTTTGTTGCTATCTATATCAAACATAGCATTTTTTATCTCCTCATCGCTAATATTAGACACCATATTGAGTGCCTCTTCATCACTTAATCTTTTTGTAAAAGTAATTCCAATCTCTTCAAGAGGAGTAGCAGTTTGACTAGTTCCCAAAAACATTTTAAAATGTTCAACAAACTGGTTAGCAACTTGATTCCCATAATATCTCTGCCCATGCTCATCACAAATACTGTCCACTCTAGCCTTTTGCTGCCTACTTTTTAAGATACCATGGAAATACTTGGTATTCTTATCACCTTCCTCCAACCATTTAATTTTAGACTTTTGTTTCAAAAGAATGAATTCATCATGCTTTGCTTCCTCATACTGCTTTAAGGTTTCAGTAGCCTCACATCTCAGTTGACTATTATGTGGATCTTTATCAATCTTACTTTGACACTCTTTCAACTTGAGGTTTAGCTCTGTCACTTTAGAGAAAACATCACCATAACTCCAATTCAGATCCTTTAAACTTCTTTTAAGAGCTTTCAACTTTTTAACAACACTATACATGGCATAACCCTGCACTTGCAAGCCCCAACATTGTTGAACAAGTGGCATAAACTCTTTTTTATTAGCAGTATGATTCATAAATCTAAATGACTTATGCTTTTGCTTCACACTTTTAGGAATCACAAGCATAGCAGGACTATGATCTGATATCAAGTAAGGTAAAAAAATACCATGAGAATGAGGAAATTTGTTAAGCATAACTTCATTGATCATAATTCTGTCCAGTTTCTTTAAAACACCACAATTAGGGTTCTTTAAAGATTTTGTCCAAGTAAAGTTGAATCCTGTACTACCAATGTCATCCACTTCAATAGAATTGATGCAATCATTGAATTCCTTCATAACTTCAGTAATAAAAGACCCACCTGCAGAGTGTTCCTCTACTGTTCTAGTAACATTGAAATCCCCCATAAGTACCCAAGGAAAACTATTTGTAATATGTTTATGACCAACCAACTCCTTCCATAACTTCTGTCTATCTCTGTTACTATTACATGCATACATGATAATGCTAAAAACGAACATATATTTCATAGCATTATCCCTCAAGAAAGACAAGCTTTTAGTTGCAATTGTTCTATTTACAAGTGATATTCGTTTAAATAATAAAAGGAGAAGACAAAAGACAGATTCGACGATTTGAAGACGCAAATGACCAAAAAGCTAAAAAAGTACAAAGTACAATTAAAGTGGTTCAATTTATTGATGAGAAACGTCTAAAAATGACAAGAGTACAAGTTGTGAAACGCAAAGTACAAGATATTAAATCGTACGAAAAGGCGTTCGAAAATCCGAAACCGAGACATGAACCAACTTTCAGCACGCGACGCAACGGACCAAAAATTACAAGTCAACTATGCACAAGAATATAATATAATATATAATTATTTATATAAATTTATATATATTATATTATATAATATAACGTCGACAAGCAAATGGCCAAAATTTGGTGAGCTGGAAGGCGTGCCTTCGCGATCTCGGAGCTGGAAGGCACAATTGCTTCGCGATAGCGGAGCAGTCATTTCAGAATCTGCCTATAAAAGGTCACGAAATCTGCCGAGTTTTGTACCACTTTTTCAATCTCACTCTCTGATATATATATATATATATATATATATATATATATATATATATATATATATATATATATATATATATATATATATATATATATAATTATATTATAATTTTAATTTAAGATTAATAATAATAAGGGTATGTTAGCGAATGTTGTAAGTGTGTAAGTCGAAATTCTGTCCGTGTAACGCTACGCTATTATTAATCATTGTAAGTTATGTTCAACCTTTTTAATTTAATGTCTTGTAGCTAAGTTATTATTATGCTTATTTAATGCCGAAGTAATCGTGATGTTGGGCTAAATATTAAATTTGGGTAATTGGGCTTTGGACCATAATTTGGGTTTGGATAAAAGAATGACACTTATGGAAATTAGACTATGGGCTATTAATGGGCTTTATATTAACTAAATGATACCTCGTTAATTTAATATATAGACTTATAATTTGACGTATTTATATTTAACCACATACGCTTGACTGGGTACGGTGGGCGGGATATCTATAAATACCAATAATTATTCATTTGACCGGACACGGGAATGGATTAATAGTTAATGGACTCATTAAAACAGGGGTGGATTACATTCAAGGGTAATTGGTGTAATTGTTAACAAAGTAATAAAACCTTGTATTACACGCAGTCGATAACCTGGTGTATTCATTAAACAAAGTATTAAGACCTTGTTACAATTCGAATCCCCAATTAGTTGGAATATTTGACTTCGGGTATAAGGATAATTTAACGAAGACCCTCGCACTTTATATTTATGACTGATGGACTATTATGGACAAAACCGTATGGACATATCAAATAATCCAGGACAAAGGACAATTAACCCATGGTACTAAACTAAAAAACAACACGTCGAACATCATGATTATGGAAGTTTAAATAAGCATAATTCCTTTATTTCATATTTTATCGCACTTTTATTTACTATCATTTTATTTAATTGCACTTTTAATTATCGTACTTTTTAATTATCGCAATTTTATTTATTGTCATTTTATTTATCGCATTTTTATTTATCGTACTTTAATTATTGTCATTTACTTTACGCTTTAAATTAAGTTATTTTTATTTTTAATATTTTACATTAGGTTTTAACTGCGACTAAAGTTTTAAAATCGACAAACCGGTCATTAAACGGTAAAAATCCCCTTTTATAATAATAATAATACTACTTATATATATTTATATATTTACAAATATAGTTTTAAAAATATAGCGTTAAACTTGGCTAGTTCCCTGTGGACGAACCGGACTTACTAAAAATTACACTACTGTACGATTAGGTACACTGCCTATAAGTGTTGTAGCAAAGTTTAGGTATATCCACTCTATAAATAAATAAATAACTTGTGTAAAATTGTATCGTATTTAATAGTTTTTCCTAGTAAAAATTAATAGTATTTTGTACCCCTTCGCTTTAACATCAAGTATTTTTGGCGTCGCTGCCGGGGACGCCAAAGCAAAACACTATATTATATTAAAAGATATTTTTGTAAAAATATGTTATTTCTTATTTCGTAAAAATATTTTGTATTAATAATAAGTCTTAAAAAAATAATAATAATAATACATATATATTTATTTTTAAGATTTTTATTTATAAAATTAATAAGTATTTTTATTTAGATTTTTAAAATATAAGTTTATTTTTATTTTATAAAAAAATTATCTATCTATTACTTTATATATAAAAAAAATTAAAATCAAATAACTAATTAAAATTCGTAGTGGGCCGAGTCCTAAATCGTAGCCCAATTAGAAGCCCAAAACAATAATTAAATACTAGTGGGCCGAGTCTGTTTTAAGCCCAAATCAGAGTCCAGTACTGTGTACTCCGCGATCTCGGAGCTTATAAGGCAAAACGCTACGCTATGGCGTAGACGTACCTGACAGGCCACAAAACCCTAAATCTGCATTAATTACGGAGTATTTTTAATTATTATTATTATTATTATTTAACCCAAATTAGGGTTATTTATTTATTTATTTAGTTTTAGTTTTTAATTAATTTGTATTATTTAGTTATAATTAGTTTTAATTAATATATAAAATTAATAGTTTTATAAAATAAATAATATAAAAATAATATTTTTATAAAAATTGTATTTTTATAATTTAAGTTTATTTTTATAATTTGTATCTTTTTATTTGTTTTAGCGTAAAATTTGTATTTTTCGTTCGTATTTAGTTTTAAGTCATAGTTTTTGCCGTAGTTATTTTTATTTCTAGACTCTTAGGCTTTGCCGTAAAATCCCTTAAATACTTTTTCTTTAGACTAAGATTTAGGTGCATAAGAATTTTGCGACGCCGTTTTAAGATTTTAGTACTTTTTAAGTAATTGTCGTTTTGGATATAATATTTCTTTTAAGCTTTAATATTTTTTGACGCAACTTTTAATTCTTAGTTTTTCGACCTTTTAAGTTTCGACGCGCTACGTTCTTTTTATTATTTTTTAACCTTTTATTTTTCGACGTTTTTCGATGCGCTCTTTTTCTTTCTTATTTCTCGACGCTCTAGTTTTTAGGACATAGAATTTTTTATTTCTTCTCTATAATTTCTTTAAATTTCGACGAAAAATTATTTTAAGTGGTTAAATTGATAGACATCCAAAATTTTATGGTTCGTAGTAATAGTTGGATTTGTTAGTGGCGAGTTGTGGGCTTCCGATTTAAAGGGTTCTGGCTCCCTGCTACATATTTTGGTTATTCGAAACGTGGAAAATCAGAAAAGTCTATTAATTTGATAACTTATATAATTTTTATTTTTATAACTAATAGGTTATTCAGTGAATGCACCGAGCAAAATGTTCACCACCTTTTATACGTTCACCACCTGTAACTTGATCTAGACATCTAGCCAATATTGTCGCCGTTGATTTTTCTTTAGAATCGTCATCTAGTCAACCAAGTACTCCAATTCAAATTTCCGATAATCCATTTTTTGAACCCGACCTCACAATTGAGAATCCGAAGGATATTCAGGGACAATTTCGAGATCCTGAACCATTAATCTTTCATCCGGAACCACCAATCATTCAAACAGAGATTGTTGAGGAACAAACCATTAAATCAGAATCCTCTAGTGATTCAGATTCAACAAATTCAATCATGGAAAATCTGGAACATCTGAGTATGGAAGACCGAATGCGAGCTAAACCCACTGGCCAAGGTCACGCAATTACTCAACCAGACATTAATGCGCCAGATTATGAAATTAAGGGACAAATACTACACATGGTAACTAATCAATGCCAATTTAGTGGTGCGCCGAAGGAAGATCCAAATGAACATCTTCGTACCTTTAATAGGATTTGTACTTTATTCAAAATAAGAGAAGTGGAGGATGAACAGATATATCTCATGTTATTTCCCTGGACTTTAAAGGGAGAAGCCAAAGATTGGTTAGAATCGTTACCTGAAGGGGTGATTGATACATGGGACGTTTTAGTTGAAAATTTTCTTAAACAATTCTTTCCGGCATCTAAAGCCGTGAGACTTCAAGGAGAAATTGTTACGTTTATACAAAAGCCAAATGAAACTCTATATGAAGCGTGGACAAGATTTGGAAAGTTATTGAGAGGATGTCCGCAACATGGTTTAGACACTTATCAAATAGTACAAATATTCTACCAAGGATGCGACATCACTATAAGAAAAGACATCGACATAGCAGCTGGTGGTTCCATTATGAAAAAACCGCAACTGAAGCTTACAAAATTATTGATAACACTGCTTCCCACTCACATGAGTGGCACCAAGAAAAAGATATCGTTAGATCATCTAAAGCAGCTAGAGCCGATTCTAGCCATGACTTCGATTCAATTTCTACAAAGATAGATGCTGTCGCGAGACGAATGGAAAAGATGACTAAAGATATCCACTCAATACGAATTAGTTGTGAGCAGTGTGGAGGACCACATTTGACAAAAGATTGTCTCAGTATTGAACAAACAATGGAACAAAGAGAGAATGTTTCATACATAAACCAAAGGCCTGGAAATAATTATCAGAATAATTATCAACCGTCAAGACCAATCTTTAATCAAAATCAGAATTATAACTGAAATATTCCATACAACAACCAACAAGGTCCTAGCAATCAACAAGTATCTAATAATACTTACAATCAGCAAAGACCTATTTTTCAAAATAAACCACCACAAACCGATGATAAAAAGCCAAATTTAGAAGACATGATGTCAAAGCTAGTTGAATCTCAAACGTAGTTTTTCACATCTCAGAAACAAACGAATGAACAAAATGCTCAAGCATTTAGAAATCAACAATTCTCTATTCAAAATTTAGAACAAGGAGTAAGTAATCTAGCAAGGTTGATAGGTGAAAGAAAACCGGGAAGCCTACCTAGCGATACAAATGCTAACCCCCGGAATGAAACAACTAAAACCATTACTACAAGAAGTGGTATTACACTTAAACCACCTGAAATGCCTGTAATTTCTGATGAATCTATTTCTACTCCACAAGAACCACAACCTGAGCAAGATAAGGAAACAGAACTGGTAGTTGAAAAGGTTAATGAAGATAACACAGTTAAAGCTAAAACTTATGTTAAAGCATACTAACCACCACTTCCTTACCCGAGTAAAATGAGAAAAGAAAGACTTGAAGTCGAGCAATCCAAATTCTTGGATATGTTTAAACAGATAAATGTAAATCTTCCTTTCATTGATGTGATTTCAGGAATGCCTAGATATGCTAAATTCTTGAAAGATCTAATCACAAATAGAAAGAAAATGAAAGAACTCTCGGCTGTTACTATGAATGCTAATTGTTCTGCAGTACTGTTGAATAAGATACCAGAAAAATTATCAGATCCAGGAAGTTTCACGATTCCATGTTTTCTGGGTAGTCTTAGTTCAATAGAAGCATTGCAGACTTAGGTGCTAGTATAAATTTAATGCCGTATTCACTACACGCTAAACTAGACCTTGCAGAATTGAAACCAACACGAATAAGCATACAACTAGCCGATCGATCCGTAAAATATCCTAGAGGGATAATAGAGAACATGCTAGTTAAAGTTGGTACTTTAGTATTTCTAGTAGATTTTGTTATTCTAGACATGGAAGAAGATTCTCGAGTTCCTCTCATATTAGGAAGACCATTCTTAAACACGGCTAAAGCAATAATAGACGTGTTCGGTAAGAAACTGACCCTAAGTATAGAGGACGAGAGTGTTACCTTTTCAGTTGATAGAGCCATGCAACAACCGCAATCTGCAGATGATACATGTTATTATATTCAAACTATAGATTTACATGCAGAATTGTTAGAAAAATTTTCAGAATTACAAGGAACAGGAGAATGTTCTTTAGAAGAAGGAACTGAACCAATTAATGAATCTGAAATGTTAGCTACACTCATGACTAATGGATATGAACCAACAACAGAAGAAATTCAAATGCTAAAAGAGGAAGACAGATATCGATATAAATCATCGATAGAAGAACCACCGACATTAGAGTTAAATCCACTTTCAAACCATTTGGAATATGCTTATTTACATGGTGAATCTGAATTACCTGTAATAATATCGTCTTCTCTTACTGAAAATAAAAAATCTCAACTCATTTCTGTACTAAAAGCTCATAATCCAGCTATTGCATGGAAGATTCATGACATTAAAGGAATAAGTCCTTCGTATTGCACACATAAAATCCTTATGGAAGAAGGTCATAAAATGTATGTGCAACGTCAACGAAGACTAAATCCTAATATGCAAGATGTTGTTAAGAAAGAAATTATTAAACTGCTAGATGTAGGTTTAATTTATCAAATCTCTGATAATTCATCGGTAAGTCCAGTTCAATGTGTACCTAAGAAGGGTGGCATGACTGTCATCACAAATGAAAAAATGAGCTTATTCCTACTAGGACTGTAACAAGATGGCGTTTTTGTATTGATTATAGAATATTAAATGACGCCACCAGAAAAGATCATTTTCCCTTACCTTTCATTGATCAAATGTTGGAAAGATTAGCCAGAAATAGTTACTATTGTTTTCTTGATGGTTTTTCCGGATATTTTCAAATTCCAATAGCACCCGAGGACCAAGAGAAAACCACGTTCACGTGCCCTTATGGTACTTTTACTTACAAACGCATGTCATTTGGACTTTGCAACGCCCCTGCAACCTTTCAAAGGTGCATGATGGCGATTTTTTACGACATGATAGAAGAATGCATGGAAGTTTTCATGGATGACTTTTCAGTCTTCGGTGATACTTTTGAAACATGTCTAGTTAATCTTGAACGAATGCTTATTAGATTTGAACAATCAAATCTAGTACTTAATTAGGAGAAATGTCATTTCATGGTTAAAGAAGGCATCGTTCTTGGACATAAAATTTCAAAGGAAGGAATTGAAGTGGATAGAGCTAAAGTAGATGTAATTGCTAAACTTCCACATCCCACCAATGTTAGAGGAGTTAGGAGTTTTCTAGGGCATGCCGGTTTTTACCGACGTTTCATAAAAGATTTTTCTAAAATTGCCACTCCTATGAATAAACTCCTAGAAAAGGATGCTCCATTCATCTTTTCAGATGAATGCATCAAATCTTTTAATATTCTTAAAGAAAAACTCACTAATTCACCGATCATGATAACTCCAAATTGGAATCTACCGTTTGAACTAATGTGCGATGCAAGTGATTTTGCAATGGGAGCCGTTTTAGGACAAAGGATTGAAAAACGATTTCAAAATAAGATGCTAAACCAAGATTAATCCGTTGGATCTTATTCTTACAAGAGTTCGATATTGAAATCCGAGATAAAAAGGGAGCAGAAAAACTCGCCGCTGATCATCTTTCTCGTCTTGAAAATCCCGAATTAGAAGTTCTAAATGAATCGGCCATACAAGATAACTTTCCTGATGAATATCTATTGAAGATAGATTATAGTGAAATTCCATGGTTTGCAGACTATGCAAACTACTTAGTATGTGGATTCCTTGAAAAAGGGTTGTCGTACTAAAAACGAAAGAAATTCTTTACTAATATAAAACACTATTTCTAGAAAGATCCACATTTGTTTAAAAGTTGTCCCGATAGAATAATACGTCGATGTGTATTCGGAGATGAAGCTAGTCAAATATTAAACCATTGTCACACAGGACCAACAGGAGGGCATTATGGGCCTCAAATCACGGCAAGAAAAGTCTACGATGCTGGATTCTATTGGCCTACAATTTTTAAAGACGCACACCTTCTTTGCAAATCCTGTGATGCTTGTCAAAGGGCCGGAAAAATAAGTCAACGTGATGAAATGCCACAAAATGTCATTCAAGTATGTGAAGTATTTGGCATTTGGGGTATTGACTTTATGGGTCCATTTCCAAAATCTCATAATAATCTTTCATTCTCGTTGATAATGCTAAAAACGAACATATATTTCATAGCATTATTCCTCAAGAAAGACAAGCTTTTAGTTGCAATTGTTCTATTTACAAGTGATATTTGTTTAAATAATAAAAGGTGAAGACAAAAGACAGATTCGACGAATTGAAGAAGCAAACGACCAAAAAGCTCAAAAGTACAAAGTACAATCAAAGAGGTTCCAATTATTGATAAGAAACGTCTCAAAATTACAAGAGTACAAGATTCAAAACGTAAAGTACAAGATATTAAATTGTACGCAAGGACGTTCGAAAATCCGGAACCGGGACCAGAGTCAACTCTCAACGCTCGACGCAACGGACTAAAAATTACAAGTTAACTATGCACATAAATATAATATAATATTTAAATAATTCTTATAATTATTTATATATTATATATTATATTATTAAAAACCGTCGGCAGAAAAAACAAAGGCATGTGAGCCTCTCCAGCTAGCCATGCGATCGCATGGCCTTGAAGGGCAAAGCTCATGCGATCGCATGAGGACCTTTTCCAGCCCACATGCCTATAAAATTCGCAGCTTGGTGAACATCAAACAACATCTTTTTCTCATTCACTCATATGTAAACGTATATATATATATATATATATATATATATATATATATATATATATATATATATATATATATATATATATATATATATATATATATATTTATATTTTAATTTTAATTTTAATTTCCAATAATAAGGGTATGTTAGTGAATATTGTAAGGGTGTAAGTCAAAATTCTGTCCGTGTAACGCTACGCTATTTTTAATCATTGTAAGTTATGTTCAACCTTTTTAATTTAATGTCTAAAAGCTAAATTATTATTATGCTTATTTAAGTCGAAGTAATCATGATGTTGGGCTAATTACTAAAATTGGGTAATTGGGCTTTGTACCATAATTGGGGTTTGGACAAAAGAACGACACTTATGAAAATTAGACTATGGGCTATTAATGGGCTTTATATTTGTTTAACTAAATGATAGTTTGTTAATTTTAATATGAAGATTTACAATTGGACGTCCCTATAAATAACCATATACACTCGATCGGACACAATGGGCGGGATATTTATATGTACGAATAATCGTTCATTTAACCGGACACGGGAATGGATTAATAGTCTATGGAATGATTAAAACATGGGTGAAATTATGTACAAGGACACTTGGCATAATTGATAACAAGGTATTAAACCCTTGGGTTACACGCAGTCGATATCCTGGTGTAATTATTAAACAAAGTAATAAAACCTTGTTACAGTTTAAGTCCCCAATTAGTTGGAATATTTGACTTCGGGTAAAAGGATAATTTGACGAGGATACTCGCACTTTATATTTATGACTGATGGACTATAATGGACAAAAACCAGACGGACATATTGAATAATCCAGGATAAAGGACAATTAACCCATGGGCATAAAACTAAAATCAACACGTCAAATATCATGATTACGGAAGTTTAAATAAGCATAATTCTTTTATTTCATATTTAATTTCCTTTATTTTATATTTAATTGCACTTTTAATTATCGCACTTTTATTTATTGTTATAGTATTTAATTGCACTTTTAATTATCGTACTCTTTAATTATCGCAAGTTTATTTTATCGCACTTTTATTTATCGCAATTTCATTATCGTTATTTACTTTACGCTTTAAATTAAGTCTTTTATTTATTTAATATTTTACATTAAGTTTTAACTGCGACTAAAAGTTTTAAAAATCGACAAACCGGTCATTAAACGGTAAAAACTCCCCCTTTATAATAATAATATTACTTATATATATTTTTATAAAATAAAACTAATATAGCGTTAAACTTTGTTTAAAGATTTTCCCTGTGGAACGAACCGGACTTACTAAAAACTACACTACTGTACGATTAGGTACACTGCCTATAAGTATTGTAGCAAGGTTTAGTTATATCCGTTCTATAAATAAATAAATATCTTGTGTAAAATTGTATCATATTTAATAGTTTTTCCTAGTAAAATATAAGCTATTTCATATACACCTCGCATAACATCAAGTATTTTTGGCGCCGCTGCCGGGGAATCTAATCTAGCTTAAAAGCCGAAAGCGCAACGCTAATATATATAAAAAAAGATTTTTATTTTTAGTTTACTTTAAAAAAAAATAATACTCTTTTGTAAAAATACGTTTTAAATATTCGAAAATATAAAAAGAAAAATAAAAATATAAATATTTTTAAGAGTTTGTTAAATATATAAGTTTTATAAAGTTTCTTTATTTTAATTTTTAAGTTTGTAAAAATTTAAATTTTATTTAAATATTTTGTATTTATTTAAAACAGAAAATTTAAAACAGCAAAACAGAAGAAAAAAAAAAAAACTCTCGGCTGGTACTGTAGCAGCCCAGACCGTGGCCCAAAATCCTGGCTCATGCGATCGCGTGATCCCGAAGGCAAAATCTCATGCGATCGCATGAGAGGGTCTGACACGCCAACTGCAACCCTAATTCAGCATTAATTACGGGGTATTATTTATTATAATTAATTTAAAACCCTAATTAGGTTTTACCTATTTTATTATTTTAGTTTTAGTTTTATTATTATTTTGTTTAATTAGTTTAAATAAATTATAAAATTAATAGTTTTATGAAATAAAAAATATAAAAATAATATTTTTATAAAAATATAAAAATAATATTTTTATAAAAATTGTACTTTTTACAACTTTTAGTATATTTTTATATTTTATCCCTTTTTATTTGTTTTAGCGTAATATTTGTATTTTTCGCTTATATTTAGTTTTAAGTCATAATTTTTGCCATAGTTATTTTTTTTTATTTCTAGATTTTTAGGCTTTGCCGTAAAATCCCTTAAGTGCTTTTTCTTTAGACTAAGATTTAGGTGCTTTAGAATTTTGCGACGCCTTTTTAAGTTTTAGTACCTTTTTAAGTTATTGCCATTTGAGATATAGTTTTACTTGTAAGCTTTAATATTTTTAGACGCAACTTTTAATTCTTAGTTTTTAATTTCTTTTTAAGTTTCGACGCGCTACTTTCTTATTTTTATTTTTCGACGCCTTTTACCTATGTATCAATTATCATTCCAATTAGTAATCTCAATTTGCAATTTTAATTTTAAGTTAGTGATAATAATAAGGTTGGGTTAGTCGAGTGTTTTAAAGTTTTATAAGTCACTCTTTTTCTTTCTTATTTCTCCAATTTTAATACCGACGCGCTCTTTTTCTTTCTTATTTCTCGACATTCTAGTTTTAGGACATAGAATTTTTCTATTTCTTATCTAATATTTCTTTAAATTACGAAAATTTATTTTAAGTGGTTCGGGTTATTGGAGCCAAACAGTACTCAATTATATTGAGACCAAACGAATCCTGCCCCTCTGCTGCATCTTTTGGCTATTCGAAACGTGGGCAAAATCAGAAAAGTCTATTAATTGGATAACTTATATAATTTTTCTTTCCTTTTAAAAACTAGTAGGATATTCAGTGAATGCACCGAGCAAAACGTTCACCACCTTTTGTACGTTCACCACCTGTAACTCGATCAAGACATCTAGCAAATATTGTCGCCGTTGATTTTTCCTTAGAATCGTCATCCAGTCGACCAAGTACTCCAATTCAAATTTCCGATAATCCATTTTTTGAACCCGACCTCACAATTGAGAATTCGGAGAATATTCAGGGACGATTCATAGATCCTGAACCACTAATCTTTCCTCCAGAACCACCAATCATTCAAACAGAGATTGTTGAAGAACGATCCATTAAATCAGAATCCTCTAGTGATTCAGATTCAACAAATTCAATCATGGAGAATCTGGAACCTTTAAGTATGGAAGACCGAATGAGAGCTAAACGCACTGGCCAAGGTCGCGCAATTACTCATCCAGACATTAATGCGCCAGATTATAAAATCAAAGGACAAATTCTACACATGGTGACTAATCAATGCCAATTTAGTGGTGCGCCGAAGGAAGATCCAAATGAACATCTTCGTACCTTTAATAGGATCTGCACACTATTTAAAATCCGAGAAGTTGAGGATGAACAGATATATCTCATGTTATTTCCCTGGAATTTAAAGGGAGAAGCCAAAGATTGGTTGGAATCGTTACCTGAAGGGGCGATTGATACATGGGACGTTTTAGTTGAAAAATTTCTTAAACAATTCTTTCCGGCATCTAAAGCCGTAAGACTTCAAGGAGAAATTGTTACATTCACACAGAAACCAAATGAAACTCTATATGAGGCGTGGACAAGATTTGGAAAGTTATTGAGAGGATGTCCGCAACATGGTTTAGACACCTGTCAAATAGTACAAATATTCTACCAAGGATGCGACATCACTACAAGGAAAGACATAGACATAGCAGCTGGTGGTTCCATTATGAAGAAAACGGAAACTGATGCTTATAAAATTATTGATAACACTGCTTCCCACTCACATGAGTGGCACCAAGAAAAAGATATCGTTAGATCATCTAAAGCAGCTAGAGCCGATTCTAGCCATGACTTAGATTCCATTTCCGCAAAGATAGATGCTGTCAAGAGACGAATGGAAAAGATGACTAAGGATATACACTCAATACGAATTAGTTGTGAGCAGTGTGGAGGACCACATTTGACAAAAGATAGTCTCAGAATAATTATCAACCGCCAAGATCGATTGACAATCAAAACCAGAATTATAATCGAAATGTTCCATACAACAACCAACAAGGTCCTAGCAATCAACAAGTATCCAATAATACTTACAATCAGCAAAGACCTAATTTTCAAAACAAACCACCACAAACCGATGATAAAAAGCCAAATTTAGAAGATATGATGACAAAGCTAGTTGAATCTCAAACGCAGTTTTTCACATCTCAGAAACAAACTAATGAACAAAATGCTCAAGCATTTAGAAATCAACAAGCTTCTATTCAAAACTTGGAACAAGAAGTAAGTAATCTAGCAAGGTTAATAGGTGAAAGAAAACCGAGAAGTTTACCTAGTGATACAAATGCTAACCCCGGAATGAAACAGCTAAAGCCATTACCACAAGAAGTGGTATTACACTTAAACCACCTAAAATACCTGTAATTTCTGATGAAGCTATTCCTACTCCACAATAACCACAACCTGAACAAGATAAGGAAAAAGAATCGATAGTTGAAAAGGTTATTGAAGATAACACAGTTAAGACTAATCCTTATATTAAACCATACCAACCACCACTTCCTTACCCGGGTAAGTTGAAAAAAGAGAGACTTGAAGCCGAGCAATCCAAATTTTTGGATATGTTTAAACAGATAAATGTAAATTTTCCTTTCATTGATGTGATTTCAGGAATGCCTAGATATGCTAAATTCTTGAAAGATCTAATCTCGAATAGAAAGAAAATGGGAGAACTCTAGGCCGTTACTATGAATGCTAATTGTTCTGCAGTGCTGTTGAATAAGATACCAGAAAAACCATCTGATCCAGGAAGTTTCACAATTCCATGTTTTCTGGGTAGTCTTAGTTCAATAGAAGCATTGGCAGACTTAGGTGCTAGTATAAATTTAATGACGTATTCACTATACGCTAAACTAGACCTTGGAGAATTGAAACCAACACGAATAAGCATATAACTAGCCGATCGATCAGTAAAAAATCCTAGAGGGATAATGGAGAACATGCTAGTTAAAGTTGGTACTTTAGTATTTCCAGTAGATTTTGTTGTTCTGGACATGGAAGAAGATTCTCAAGTTCCTCTCATATTAGGAAGACCATTCTTAAACACGGCTAAAGCAATGATAGACGTGTTCGGTAAGAAACTGACCCTAAGTATAAAGGACGAGAGTGTTACCTTTTCAGTTGATAGTGCAATGAAACAACCGCAATCTGCAGATGATACATGTTATTATATTCAAACTATAGAATCACATGCAGAATTGTTAGAAGAATTTCCAGAATTACAAGGAACAAGAGAATGTTCTTTAGGAGAAAGTACTGAACCAATTGATGAAACTGAAATGTTAGCTACACTTATGGCTAATGGATATGAACCAACAACAGAAGAAATTCAAATGCTAAAAGAAGAAGACAGATATCGATATAAATCATCGATAGAAGAACCACCAACACTAGAGTTAAAGCCACTTCCAAACCATTTAGAATACGCTTATTTACATGGTGAATCTGAATTACCTGTAATAATATCGTCTTCTCTTACTGAAAATGAGAAATCACAACTCATTTCTGTGTTAAAAGCTCATAAACCAGCCATTGCATGGAAGATTCATGATATTAAAGGAATAAGTCCTTTGTATTGCACACATAAAATCCTTATGGAAGAAGGTCATAAAACGTATGTGCAACGCCAACGAAGACTAAATCCTAATATGCAAGATGTTGTTAAGAAAGAAATTATTAAACTGCTTGATGCAGGTTTAATTTATCCAATCTCTGATAGTCCATGGGTAAGCCCAGTTCAATGCGTGCCTAAGAAGGGTGGCATGACTGTCATCACAAATGAGAAAAATGAGCTTATTCCTACTAGGACTGTAACAGGATGGCGTGTTTGTATTGATTATAAAAAATTAAATGACGCCACCAGAAAAGATCACTTTCCCTTACCTTTCATTGATCAAATGTTGGAAAGATTAGCTGGAAACAGTTACTATTGTTTTCTTTATGGTTTTTTCGGATATTTTCAAATTCCAATAGCACCCGAAGACCAAGAGAAAACCACATTCACGTGCCCTTATGGTACTTTTGCCATTTGGACTTTGCAACGCCCCTGCAACCTTTCAAAGGTGCATGATGGCGATTTTTCAAGACATTATAGAAGAATGCATGGAAGTTTTTATGGATGACTTTTCAGTCTTCGGTGATACTTTTGAATTATGTCTAGTTAATCTGGAACGAATGCTTATTAGATGCGAACAATCAAATCTAGTACTTAATTGGGAGAAATGCCATTTCATGGTTAAAGAAGGCATCGTTCTTGGTCATAAAATTTCAAAGGAAGGAATTGAAGTGGATAGAGCTAAAGTAGATGTAATTGCTAAACTTCCACATCCCACCAATGTTAGAGGAGTTAGGAGTTTTCTAGGGCATGCCGGTTTTTACCGACGTTTCATAAAAGATTTTTCAAAAATTGCCACTCCTATGAATAAACTCCTAGAAAAGGATGCTCCATTCATCTTTTCAGATGAATGCATCAAATCTTTTAATATACTTAGCGAAAAACTCACTAATGCACCGATCATGATAACTCCAAATTGGAATCTACCGTTTGAACTTATGTGCGATGCAAGTGATTTTGCAATGGGAGCCGTTTTAGGACAAAGGATTGAAAAACGATTTCAACCTATTTATTATGCTAGTAAGGCGTTACAAGGAGCACAAACGAATTACATAACTACTGGAAAAAAACTCCTTGCTATTGTCTTTGCTTTTGACAAATTTCGTTCATATCTCGTTCTAGCAAAAACGGTGGTCTATACCGACCATTCTGCTCTTAGATACCTATTTTCGAAACAAGTTGTCAAACCAAGATTAATCCGTTGGATCTTACTCTTACAAGAGTTCGATATTGAAATCCGAGATAAAAGAGGAGCAGAAAATCTCGCCGCTGATCATCTTTCTCGTCTATAAAATCCTGAATTAGAAGTTCTAAATGAATCGGCCATACAAGACAACTTTCCTGATGAATATCTATTGAAGATAGATTATAATGAAATTTCATGGTTTGCAGACTATGCAAACTACTTAGTATGTGGATTCCTTGAAACAGGATTATCGTACCAAAAACGAAAAAAATTCTTTAGTGATGTAAAACACTATTTCTGGGAAGATCCACATTTGTTTAAAAGTTGTCCCGATGGAATAATACGCCGATGTGTATTCGGAGATGAAGCTAGTAAAATTTTAAACCATTGTCACACAGGACCAACAGGAGGGCATTATGGGCCTCAACTCACAGCAAGAAAAGTTTATGATGCTGGATTCTATTGGCCTACAGTTTATAAATACGCACACCTTCTTTGCAAATCCTGTGATGCTTGTCAAAGGGCCGGAAAAATAAGTCAACGTGATGAAATGCCACAAAATGTCATTCAAGTATGTGAAGTATTTGACATTTGGGGTATTGACTTTATGGGTCCATTTCCGAAATCTCATAATAATCTCTACATTCTCGTAGCCATTGATTATGTATCTAAATGGGCGGAAGCACAAGCTCCCCCAACTAACGATGCACGAGTTGTAGTCAACTTTTTAAAACGTCTTTTTGCAAGGTTTGGAACACCGAAAGCTTTAATAAGTGATCGGGGAACTCATTTTTGTAATAATCAACTTGAGAAAGTTCTCAAAAGATATGGAGTAACTCATAAAATCTCCACTGCTTATCATCCACAAAAAAGTGGACAAGTTGAAAATACCAACTGAGCTTTAAAACGTATTCTAGAGAAAACCGTAGGATCAAATCCGAAGGAATGGTCCATTAAATTGGAGAATGCACTCTGGGCATTTAGAACAGCCTACAAAACTCCAATTGGAACCATACCTTTTAAACTCGTTTACGGAAAAGCATGTCATCTTCCAGTAGAAATTGAACACAAAGCATTTTGGGCTTTGAAAACATGTAATCTTGATTTACATGAAGCTGGACGTCTACGGTTAAGTCAATTAAACGAATTAGAAGAATTAAGACATGAAGCATACGAAAATTCGTTAATCTATAAGGAAAGAACGAAGAAATGGCATGATAAAAGAATCAGAAGTTCAAAAGAATTCAAAGAAGGAGACAGAGTTCTTCTTTTTAATTCACGATTCAAGCTATTTCCTGGAAAATTGAAATCAAGATGGTCTGGACCATTCATAGTCAAAAGAGTTTTCCCATACGGAACAGTAGAATTAGTAAATTCAAATGGGATTGAATTTAAAGTTAATGGTCACAGAGTTAAACATTACATAGATAGTCCGATGGAAGTCGACAACGAAGTTAATCACAATTTCGATACCACAACTAACTAAGTGTGGGGAGAATCAAGTCTTTTAAAGGATAATATGTATTTCTGTTAGAGTTAGATTTTCTGTTTTCGTGTAGTTCTCGAAAATGGAACCCGAATGGTCTTTCCCTAGCAGACCCTAAAGAACTAGTCTTCTCCCCCCATTCTGAATTTTTATTTTTTTTAGGTTTTTACGAAATGAAGACTTCCTGTGAACTAAACCATGGTCTAATGCTATACGCTTTGATTACTAAACGTAATAATGACACACTTCCGAGTGAACTGGTATCAGTAATCAGAGAAAAATTGGACGGAGTAAGAAAAGAATCCAGATGTGAAGATAATAAGTTACAATTTGGTAAAGGAAAATCAAAATCCGCAGCGAAAAGAAGAGCACGACACCTTGAAAAATGTCACAAATGCGGAAAATGGTCACACGAAGGTAAATGTTCAAATAATCAAACCTATTCAAATACCGAATTTGTTACTTTATGCAGAGATGGACCGTTCATATGTTTAGAAGAAAAAACGTTAAATGCTCGAGGTTACGCCTATGTAGCCATGGAGAACCAATTAGTCCGACTATCTTATGAGTGGGCTAGAGCATATCACTAAGAAATATATTTCACAGGTAAGTTTGTACAGTTTTCATTTTTATTTTTATTTTTATTTTTAACCCTTTGATAATAAACGCTAATTTGTTCGCTATAAAGTATTAAATTGGTATTCGATGAAATTAGGTCTTGCGACCGAAATTATTGATATCATACAAAAATTTATTACATCACTGCGAAATTTAACGTTTATTCTTAAGGTATAAATATCTTTAATCAATCAACTCAAAATATTTCAAAAATTCGTCATGAGTTAAATTAGGTCATGGAACCGAAATTACTTTACCGAAAAGAGGGGCGCATATTTTTGATAATATTTGATTGATTAAAGTGGGATAAAAGACCAAAAAGATTTTTAATTTTATTTTTACTTTGTTTTTAAAATTAATATATAAATATTAAATTAATATTGTAAACTTCTTTAAAATTGTAAATATTTGA
Organism: Rutidosis leptorrhynchoides; assembly: GCF_046630445.1. Taxonomy (NCBI): domain Eukaryota; kingdom Viridiplantae; phylum Streptophyta; class Magnoliopsida; order Asterales; family Asteraceae; genus Rutidosis; species Rutidosis leptorrhynchoides. The sequence goes on along the minus strand of NC_092342.1, from coordinate 346,314,899 downwards.
AAAAATTAATATTTTAATATAAGTTTGTATGTATAAAAACAAAAATATAATTTAAGTTTGGTGTGAATTTTTAAAATATGAATTTTTAATTTTATGCATTTTAAATTTAAGTTTGGTGTGAATTTAAAAACAAAAATTTACTTTATTTCGCTAAGTTAAAAATATAATTTTTAAAATTCGTCGTAAGTTGAAGACTAGGTCGTTGAACCGAAATTGCTTTACCCGAGGGATGGACGAGAACTTTTATTATCATTATTTTTAATCTTATTGAATTAAAGTATGCCAAAAACATTAAAAAAAACCCAAAAATCTTTGCTTTTAAAACCGCGCTTTGAATTGACAAATTTTAAAATTTTGTCGAGGGATAGACTAGGACAACAATCCGAAACACCCTCGCTCCTAAAAAGAAACAAATTTTTAAAATTTTATTAATTTTATGTTTTATTAAGTATAAGGTTTTTTATATAAAAAAAAAGCAAAGTACTGTAGCCGGATATTCATGCGATCGCATGGGATTCTCATTATACCTCCATGCGATCGCATGGAGGCAAAAATCAGGCCTGATACAAGCAGTCGCCTGTTCTGTCTTCTACACCACAACACACACACATACCCGAAAATCTCTCAAAACCTCACCAAATTTCATCATTTTTCCACCGTAATTCGTCAAATTTCTTGCTCTAATCATGCCTAGATTCTCATTCTTCAGCAAAAAGGTAAAAATTACACCCCTAAACTCTACAAATTTTCTAGTTTTTGTGATAATTACCAATATTTTTCCTAATGCAATTTTGTTAATTTCTAGTGTAATTAGTGTTAAATTGTTAGTATTTTATGCATGTATAACCTAGATTGATGCTATTTAACATGATTTGAAGTCAAAAACTTCAAAATTTTTAGAAATCTAGGGTTTGTGTTCTTGAACAATTTGGGGCTTTTTGATATAAACAGGTTATGGCCGATTTTTGTCATGAATTATTGCTAAATTGAGTAGTGTAACATGTTTAGGTAGTTAAATGATCCAAACATTGATCCTAAACATGATTTTTAAAGATTAAAGTGGACTTTTTAGGTCCAAAACTCATGAACTTGATTAATTTGATATATTTGCCATTTGAGACTTGTTTAATTGTTAATAATGACTATTTTGACATGTTATTTGAGTTAAATGCTTATGAACTTTGTATACATTTTCATATGTGCTTATTTAAAAAAGTGTAGAATTGTGAAAAATTGTGAAAATATGTATAAGTTTAAATTTGATTTAACATGTTATTATGATTGTTTTAAATTGTTATTTTGCTAACACTAATGCATATTTGGATGCACAAATTTTGTGTTTAATGTGTTTTGCAGAAAGCCGATACTGGAGGTTCGGGAGCATCATCATCTAGACAGCCTGCTCCAGCTCCAGAACCAGAACCAGAAATGCAATATGAACCTGAACAACAACCACAACAGGAACCACAACAACAGCCTGATCAGCATGTACCCTATTATGATCCGCTACAGTTACCTAATGAATTCACAGTATTTCCCCCGCATCCGCCTGTCGAATACCCAACAATTCCGGAACACACGTTACATCCTAATCTGAGATTCGATAGACGATGGAGAGATTACCCGGCATACCAAAGTAATAAATTTAAATTGATAACAAAAGAGGTAGAGGTGCCGAGGGTAATTGATTGGAATCCTTTGGAAACGGTCCATCTAGCTGACCGTGTTAGACAGCATTTGGTACAAAGGTATGGCAGTTCTTCTTTTACAGATTGGATACGTCTTTTCACCATTCGTAGACCTGTATATAAGGAATGGTGTGTTGAGCTGATGAGTACTATAGCATTAAATGTAGATGTAGATAGGTTAGATGATAGAAGTTTTCTTAGATTTATCCTTGGCGGTAGGATGTACAGAATGTCCATGATGGACATGGCCAGGGCATTACAGATTTACACTCCTAGTGAATTGCTACTACCCGATTGTATGAGTTTGATTTATCGTGGGGAAAGGGTAGATAGGAACTTTGACGCTGACGCCGTTTGGAGGCGTATGTCAAACTATAATGTTTTTACACTAGGAGGAAAACACTCCTACTTACATATTAACAAAGCCGAGCTTCGTGTGATTCATGGATTTTTGGCTAACTCGATTACACAAAGAGGTCACAATAAGGAGAAACTGACCTTACATGATTTATTTTACCTAAAGTGTATTCGAGACCCGAGAAGCTTTGTTAATATCCCTTACTGTGTTGGTTTTTATTTATCTAAAATGGTAGAAGGAATGCAGAAAGGGAGTATAATAGGAGGAGGTATTTTTGTTACTCTCATTGGAGAGTATTTAGGTGTTGATAGGAACCAAGGGGGTCCATTACAGCTTTGTAGAGAACAGGATGAGACCATAGGATTGTGGGTTTATGTGGGTGCTAAGGTATTGAAGAGTAGACGCAACCAGGCACTTCCCTATGAAGGTAATCATCCACAGGTAGAAAGGGGTTCAGACGAAGAAATGGAGGAAGCGGAAGACATTAGGGATGTCATTCGAGATGCTATTCTTGACGTCTACATTCGTATAGATGAGGAATCAATAATGAGCGCGGCCAGACATAGTATGTACGAGCAGTGGAACTCCGAGAGAGTATACGAGGATTATAGGCGACGCCAACACGATAGCTGGTTAGTTCATCAGCACCAAATCATGAGCCAGCTATCATATCAGGTACCAAATAATTACGTGCCTACTCGACCTGCTTATTTTCCGCCACACAGCCCCGAGATCCGACCACCCTTTAACCGGTATGACTATAACCAAGCCTATCAGAACACCTATAACCAACAATGGAACCCACCTGACGAGATGAACTGGAACCCCTATCCAGACTGATTTAGTTCCATTGGTTATTTTTATGATTTGTATGTTTTTATCTTTTTACTTATTCATGTTTAAACTTATGTTATTGGATATATTTGTGTAATTTTTATCATTTCTATTATTATTGTGTACTAATATTTCACATTTAGGATTTGAAAGTGGGATATTAAGTCCCATTTCAAATTGTCATGCATGTTTATATTTGTATGTATGTATATTGTCGATTGTACAAAACAGGGTAAAACTGCGCATTTTCAAAGACTGGCATTAAGTTCAGCAAAAGCTAGTAATTTTGACGACAAGATGAAAAATAAATGTGATGTAACAACAAGACGGGATGAATAAATGATGTGCACCATTTATCATTCAGCAAACAAACGCCAATATGTTTGGAAACTTTGGTAAAATTTAATCATTTTTCTACGCTAATCACCCTCAATAATTTAAATTGTTACTAATTTCTTGCAAATGAGGGCATTGCAAGATATTAAGTGTGGGAAGGGGTTAAATTCTTTCAGATTTTTAAAATTTTTATCTTAAACACTTGGTTACTATTAAAAATACTAGTAAAGCAGTAGTTGTATTAGAATCTAGTGCTCTCTGATAATAAAGAACAGCCCTAGTCTTATATACTGCTAAAAACGAACATATATTTCATAGCATTATTCCTCAAGAAAGACAAGCTTTTAGTTGCAACTGTTCTATTTACAAGTGATATTTGTTTAAATAATAAAAGGTGAAGACAAAAGACAGATTCGACGAATTGAAGACGCAAACGACCAAAAAGCTCAAAAGTACAAAGTACAATCAAAGAGGTTCCAATTATTGATAAGAAACGTCTCAAAATTACAAGAGTACAAGATTCAAAACGCAAAGTACAAGATATTAAATTGTACGCAAGGACGTTCGAAAATCCGGAACCGGGACCAGAGTCAACTCTCAACGCTCGACGCAACGGACTAAAAATTACAAGTCAACTATGCACATAAATATAATATAATATTTAAATAATTCTTATAATTATTTATATATTATATATATTATATTATTAAAAATCGTCGGCAGAAAAAACAAAGGCATGTGAGCCTCTCCAGCTGGCCATGCGATCACATGGCCTTGAAGGGCAAAGCTCATGCGATCGCATGAGGACCTTTTCCAGCCCACATGCCTATAAAATTCGCAGCTTGGTGAACATCAAACAACATCTTTTTCTCATTCACTCATATGTAAACGTATATATATATATATATTTATATTTTAATTTTAATTTTAATTTCCAATAATAAGGGTATGTTAGCGAATGTTGTAAGGGTGTAAGTTGAAATTCTGTCGGTGTAACGCTACGCTATTTTTAATCATTGTAAGTTATGTTCAACCTTTTTAATTTAATGTCTCGTAGCTAAATTATTATTATGCTTATTTAAGCGGAAGTAATCATGATGTTGGGCTAATTACTAAAATTGGGTAATTGGGCTTTGTACCATAATTGGGGTTTGGACAAAAGAACGACACTTGTGAAAATTAGACTATGGGCTATTAATGGGCTTTATATTTGTTTAACTAAATGATAGTTTGTTAATTTTAATATGAAGATTTACAATTGGACGTCCCTATAAATAACCATATACACTCGATCGGACACGATGGGCGGGATATTTATGTGTACGAATAATCGTTCATTTAACCGGACACGAGAATGGATTAACAGTCTATGGAATGATTAAAACAGGGGTGAAATTATGTACAAGGACACTTGGCATAACTGATAACAAAGTATTAAAACCTTGGGTTACACGCAGTCGATATCCTGGTGTAATTATTAAACAAAGTAATAAAACCTTGTTACAGTTTAAGTCCCCAATTAGTTGAAATATTTGACTTCGGGTATAAGGATAATTTGACGAGGATACTCGCACTTTATATTTATGACTGATGGACTATTATGAACAAAAACCAGACGGATATATTGAATAATCCAGGACAAAGGATAATTAACCCATAGGCATAAAACTAAAATCAACACGTCAAATATCATGATTACGGAAGTTTAAATCAGCATAATTCTTTTATTTCATATTTAATTTCTTTTATTATAACACCCTGTTTTCCCGTGAGCGTTTAAAGGTACAACCTAAATTATTAGCACGCTTATAGCTTACTCGTTATGTGATTAAATGAACTAAAGTGTTAGTTAGTTGTAAGTGCATATATGTATATGAGTATATACATATATATATATGGGTATATTTGAATGCGTGCGTATACGTGTATATAAATGTGACGTGATTTGGCGTCTAGTCGTGCGAGACTTAAGGTTGAGGTTTAGACGTGCATAGGAAGAGTGAAAGTTGTTGTGTTTGTGTTTGAACCTTGTTTTATGTTAAACGTTCGAAGGGACCAGGACAAGGCAAACGCCGCGCCGCGACAAACGGGTCCGCGCCGCGATGAATAAAGCAAATCCAGATCAGAACTTGTGTTAAGAAGGGTAGGTTTTCCCTCTTTATGTCGCGCCGCGACAAAGGAGCCGCACCGCGGCAGGTCTGCAGTTCAGACTCCGAATTCAGCTCAAATTTAATAGGGTTTAGGGGCATTTTGGTCTTTTCGCGTGTAGATCTGGATGGAGCCTTTAATATCAACCACTTATCTTCATTTCTTATATTCTTTTCCTTTTTCTTTCTTAATTTCCTCTCAAATCCTAAAACCCACTTAGATTAAACTTAAGATTTGCAGGTGAAGTTTTGTGAATCGATCCTAGAAACGAGAATTAAAGTTGTTCATCGTATCTCTAGCTACACGTTCATAGTCTTGGTAAGTCTTAACTTTATGTTTTTGAGTTTTAATTGATTTATGGCTAGGGTTTGGTTCATATGAGCTAGTGTGACCCATTTGAGGGTTAAATGGGTGGGTCTTGGATTGAATTGTTGAAAGGAAACCCTAAAAGCTATTATCTAGGGTTTGGTCTTGTGATTTGAGGTTGTAAGTGTTAAATGATGTTGTTAGTCATTAATACACTTTTAAAATGATCCAAGAGTTGTTATTGTGTAAGTTTGACTTAATTGTAAGTCAAAGAGTCAAAAGAGCACTAGTTGACCTAATCGGGGGAAATGGTTATGAAATACACCAAGTTTGTGTTAGTTGATATTGTTAAACCCTAATCACTAGCTTTTAGTGATTTATGGCGGGGCATGGCCATTAATGGGCGTTTTGGTGTAGTTGAGTCATTTAATGCAAACGGGTCATTAAATGTTCATGGGTTGTGGTTGGCATTTAATCAACTAGTTTGTATATTAATAAATGCATAATGTAATAGGTACATTACATTGAAGGGTTGCAAGCTCGGTTAGCTTTCACAAGAGACTTGAGGTGAGTGGAATGATTATACATGTGTGTATATAATGTATTTACTTGTACGAGATTTGATGTGGGTTTTAAGTTCGGGCGATCGATACCACATCGAGTCATTACATGATATGGGTTTAAAGTTCGGGTGTTCGATACCATGTCATATATGTGTGTGGGCGTGAAGTGTGGGTTTAAAGTTCGGGCGTTCGATACCACATTACACGTGACGGGTGGGTTTAAAGTTCGGGCGTTCGATACCACTTGGGGGTTAGTGATATATTTCATTGTACACTAACGGTTGTTGGGAACACCGATGGGAAATATGAAGTACCATTCCCTTGTACTATTGGTTAACCATGGTTATGTGTTTTAGTGTAGCATATTATATTGTTCGAGTTATATATGCTTTCGTTGTGCTAGCTTGTGGTCTTGGAGATTTAGCGTTATGCCTTGCGTTGTTATGCCTTTTAAATTGCTAGCGTGTATGAGGTAATTGTGTATGTGGTTGCATGTGAGTAGATTATATATGTATGTGTATAATTATTGCATTCACTAAGCGTTAGCTTACCCTCTCGTTGTTTATCTTTTTAGATGCAGGCGCAATTAAGGGCAAGGGGGTTATCGGACATTAGGTGTCCCGTGATGATGCTTTGTCGGTGCTTTTGGAAGTTGGCCTAGTTTTGGGTAGTTTAGTCCCAAACCATGCTCGGAACGTCGTTTGGCTTATAAACTATCATTTGTAGATGGTCAAACTTGTACTACACTTTATTCGTGGCCCTCGTGCCTTTTGTAAACAATTAACTGTGGGGCGCTTTAAATAGAACTCGTGAAATGGGTTACATATTTAATTGGCGTGTAATTGTGTTGTATAAAAAAATTTATCGTATGGATTGCGGGTTGGGTTGTTACATTTATTTTATATTTAATTGCACTTTTAATTATCGCACTTTTATTTATTGTTATTGTATTTAATTGCACTTTTAATTATCGTACTCTTTAATTATCGCAAGTTTATTTTATCGCACTTTTATTTATCGCAATTTCATTATCGTTATTTACTTTACGCTTTAAATTAAGTCTTTTATTTATTTAATATTTTACATTAAGTTTTAACTGCGACTAAAAGTTTTAAAAATCGAAAAACCGGTCATTAAACGGTAAAAACCCTCCTTTATAATAATAATATTACTTATATATATTTTTATAAAATAAAACTAATATAGCGTTAAGCTTTGTTTAATGATTTTCCATGTGGAACGAACCGGACTTACTAAAAACTACACTACTGTACGATTAGGTACACTGCCTATAAGTGTTGTAGCAAGGTTTAGTTATATCCGTTCTATAAATAAATAAATATCTTGTGTAAAATTGTATCATATTTAATAGTTTTTCCTAGTAAAATATAAGCTATTTCATATACACCTCGCATAACATCACTCGTTGCCATTGATTATGTATCTAAATGGGCGGAAGCACAAGCTCTCCCAACTAACGATGCACGAGTTGTAGTCACCTTTTTAAAACATCTTTTTGCTAGATTTGGAACACCGAAAGCTTTAATAAGTGATCGGGGTACTCATTTTTGTAATAATCAACTTGAGAAAGTTCTTAAAAGATATGGAGTAACTCATAAAATCTCAACCGCTTATCATCCACAAACAAGTGGACAAGTTGAAAGTACCAACCGAGCTTTAAAACAGTAACATCACCATCAGCCCGTAGTATGATATTGTCCGCTTTGGACACAAGCCGATCACCGACGGGCTACCCGCGCACGAGTACAACCCCGGATCGCACTTCTACCTCACGGATTTGCTTCTCGGGTAAACACCCTCAAAACGCGTCATACCAGAAGAGGTATCCACACCCTTATAAGGAGTGCTTTGTTTTCCTCTCCCACCGATGTGGGACGAGTCTGTTACAACTCTCCCCCCTTCGGGACACTGCGTCCCCGCAGTGCACATCGATGCGGGCCCTAGCTCTGATACCATAAGTAACATCACCATCAGCCCGTAGTATGATATTGTCCGCTTTGGACACAAGCCGATCACCGACGGGCTACCCACGCACGAGTACAACCCCGGATCGCACTTCTACCTCACGGATTTGCTTCTCGGGTAAACACCCTCAAAACACGTCATACCAGAAGAGGTATCCACACCCTTATAAGGAGTGCTTTTTTTTCCTCTCCCACCGATGTGGGACGAGTCTGTTACAAAAACGTATTCTAGAGAAAACCATAGGATCAAATCCGAAGGAATGGTCCATGAAATTGAAGGATGCACTCTGGGCTTTTAGAACAGCCTACAAAACTCCAATTGGAACCACACCTTTTAGACTCATTTATGGAAAAGCATGTCATCTTCTATTAGAAATTGAACACAAAGCATTTTGGGCTTTGAAGACATGTAATCTTGATTTACATGAAGCTGGACGTCTACGGTTAAGTCAATTAAATGAATTAGAAGAATTAAGACATGAAGCATACGAAAATTCGTTAATCTATAAAGAAAAAATGAAGAAATGGCATGATAAAAGAATCAGAAGTTCAAAAGAATTTAAAGAAGGAGACAGAGTTCTTCTTTTCAATTCACGATTCAAGCTATTTCCTGGAAAATTGAAATCAAGATGGTCTGGACCATTTATAGTCAAAAGAGTTTTCCCATACGGAACAATAGAGTTAATAAATTCAAATGGGATTGAATTTAAAGTTAATAGTCACAGAGTTAAACATTACATACATGGTCCGATGGTTGACAATGAAGTCAATCATAATTTCACCACCCAAGAAAACCTTCAAAATGAAAACATAAATATGTTATCAACAACATATGAAAAATCAAAATTGAAAAATGGAGATGATTCAAATTGGAGTGATGAAGAAGAATTTCTATACAAACCTCCCATTCCAAGAAATGAAGAAAAAGAAGTTCAAATAGAAGTGAAAGAATCAAGAAAAGAACACCCGAAAAAGGTTAACAAACCAACTCGACTTATTAAAGTAGGAGACCTGGTGAATTTATCATTTCTTGCTTGCTTAATGATGGTGCTATATATAATGGACTCGCAGATTTAGGAGCAAGTGCAAATATTATGCCCCTTTCCTTATACAAAAGATTAGGTATGGGTAAATTAAAACCAACCAAAATAGGTGTTCAATCATTTGACCTAACCATTAAACACCCAGTTGGAATAGCAAATAATTTACTTGTTAAAGTGGGAAGTTTGACCTTTGTTGCAAACTTCATAGTTATTAATATGGAGGAAAACCTTGATATTCCTCTAATTTTAGGTCGCCCATTTTTAGCAACCACCGAGGCATTCATTGATGTAAGAGAAGGTAGAATGACACTTAGGGATGGTGATAAATCGGTCACCTTTGTGAACTGAAAGTTTAGATCTCCACCAACTAAAACTATTAAACCAATAAAAACACATAAGTGTGGGGAAGATGAAGAAACACTTAATGATTATCCGATAACAAAGAACCCTGTTGATGATACGAAATTAGATGAACCCGTTTTTAACAGTTCAACGAAGAAACTTTATAAACGGATTCACGATGCTAAGATTAAGGGAAACTTTAAGTTATGTAACCGATTAGTATCCAATTTATCGCCAAAAGAAAAAGCGATGTTAGTTGAATTTGTGAAAGTTACGGAGGAAATCAACAAATGGATTGAAGCAAAAGTCAGAGATATACAAGTTGTTGATGATCCAATTGAAAATAACGTTAATCACAATTTCAACACCACATCTAACTAAGTGTGGGGAGATTTAAATCTTTTAAGGGTAATATGTATTTATGTTAGAGTTAGATTTTCTGTTTTCGTGTAGTTTCCGAGAATGGAATCTGTATGGTCTTTCCCTAGCAGACCCTAAAGAACTAGTCTTCTCCCCCCATTCTGAATTTTTATTTTTTTAGGTTTTACGAGATGAAGAATTCCTTTGATCTGAACCATGGTCTAATGCTACACGCTATGATTACTAAACGTAATAATGACACACTTCCGAGTGAACTGGTATCATTCATAAGAGAAAAAATGGACAGAGTAAGAAAAGAACTCAGGAAAGATCATCATAAGATACATTTTGGTAAAGGAAAATCAAAATCCGCAACAAAAAGAAGAGCACGACACCTTGAAAGATGTTATAAATGCGGAAAATGGTCACACGAAGGTAAATGTTCAAATAATCAAACATATTCAAATACCGAATTTGTTACACTATGCAGAGAAGGACCGTTCATATGTTTAGAAGAAAAGATATTAAAGAATCGAGGTTACGCTTACGTAGCTATGGAGAACGAAATCACACGACTCTTCTATGAGTCGGCTAAAGCAGGTCTCTGAGAATTCTATCTCATAGGTAAGTATGTACAATTTTTATTTTTATTTTTATTTTATTGCTTTTAACCTTTTGATAATAAACGCTGAATCGTTCGCTATAAAGTATTAAATTGGTATTCAATAAAATTAGGTATGCGTAACCGAAATTATTGATATCACTCCGAAATTTACCGTTTATTCTTAAGGTATAAATATCTTTAATCAATCAACCTAAAATATTTCAAAAATTCGTCAGGAGTAAAACTAGGTAATATAGCCGAATTTACTTTACCGAAAAGAGGGGCGTACATTTTTGATAATATTTGATTGATTAAAGTGGGATAAAAGACCAAAAAGATTTTTAATTTTTACTTTGTTTTAAAATTAATATTAAATTAATATTGTAAATTTTTAAATTAATATATTTAAGTTTGTAAATATTTGAAAAATTAATATTTTTAATATAAGTTTGTATGTATAAAAACAAAAATATAATATAAATTTGGTGTGAATTTTTAATTTTAATAATATGAATTTTTAATTTTATGCATTTTAAATTTAAATTTGGGGTGAAATTAAAAACAAAATGTACTTTATTTCATTAAGTTAAAAATGTGATTTTTAAAATTCGTCGTGAGTTGAAAACTAGGTCGTTGAACCGAAATTGCTTTACTCGAGGGCGGGACGAGAACTTTTATTATCATTGTTTTTAATCTTATTGAATTAAAGTATGCCAAAAACATTAAAAAAAAACCAAAAATCTTTGCTTTTAAAACAAAAGCCAATATGTTTGGAAACTTTGGTAAAATTTAATCAATCTTCTACATTAATCACCCTCAATAATTTAAATTGTTATTAATTTCTTGCAAATGAGGGCATTGCAAGATCTTAAGTGTGGGAAGGGGTTAAATTCTTTCGGATTTTTAAAATTTTAACTTATAGACTTGGTTACCATTAAAAATACTAGTAACGCAGTAGTTGTATTAGAATATAGTGCTCTCTGATAATAAAGAACAGCCCTAGTCTTATATACTGACTACCCAATTCTAGTAAAAATTTTCAAAATTTTCAAATAAATGAATTCAAAATCATGTTTATACATATTTATGAACGATAAAACTAGGTGTTAACACCGAAATTATTGTTACCTCGTAAAAGACATAAATTGAGAAACAATCCAAAATGTTAGAATTCATTTAAAATAGAATAGAGGACAATAAAAAGGCAAAGAAAGGAAAATAAAAGCCAAGTGTGAGAAAAATTTACCAAGTTATTTAAAACATATATCACATATTTTTGTACAAATAATTGAAGATACTTTTGTTTTGGACAAAATTAACTGTTTTACCCGGTAAATTGTAATATATTTGAAAGAAAGACGGATCTACACGATGAATCAATTTCATCATTAAAAGGAAGTAAAGTCTTCCAAAAAAGAAACGCACTTCTTGATTTAGGTCAGGAAGTTGTCGTCCAGACCAGTTGTAGAGTCTACGAAAAACCTTGAAAAGTTTTCTCGAAAATCAGCTGGAAATCCACGGACCTCAGCATCAAACAGGGTCGCCAAGTGATCAGACTTATCATAACCATGAGAGGATCTGTCTCTTTACAATGGGGGCACCGTGCAAATTAGCTTATAAGACTAATGAATCAGATCTCCAGAAAGGATAATCTCCTTAAAGATCAAAAATCAGCTTTTAAGACTGATATTACTCAATCCTTGAGATTGACCTTTAAGATTGAGAATTACAAACTCATGGAATTCGATGATATCTAAACTTGAGCTTGAACGAGAAAATATTTTGATCAAAATTACAAACCGATTTGTTTTCTGAAAAACCATTTTCAATGCGTTCATTACCATTGAACGTAAAATCCTAGGAATTCACCTGGAATTCATTAGGTCAACTGAACCAAATCGGGTGTCAACCGTAAGAACGGTGGTTACATAGCATGGTCAAAGACAGGACCTTATGCCAGACCGAAAAACTATAGGGTGATTTTTACTATTGCTCCTACAAAGGATAGTAATTGCATCCGACACGATATAGACCATAATCAAAAGCATGTCACGGGACATTGCCTTAACATTTGCTTGTTCAACGCTTTCCTTTATAACCGAACGGTAGTTTACCGAAAGGTAATATACGGAGCAAGTATACTGGACGTGTTGCTTTCCCAATACAAGGTTAGCAAGTGGGTGACACAAAACCACAAGTTTTGAGCTAAAATTTTCAAATCTGAAACCCACCAAACCCACAAAAACAATTTGCAAACACCGGTGAAGGGTTATTCCGGAAAACGTATCTAGGGTAAAAGCTAGATTTAATTTTCAAAAGATCAAATGTTTTCATTAAGATCCAATTTCCTTAAAGGATCTAAATTTTCATAGTCAACTGGGATTGTAAACCACATCGTTACTACCATTGTTCATACCGCCGTATGGAAATCACTGATGTACAAAGTGTGAAGAATAAAGAAGTGATTCTAGTGTTTTTATTTCAAGACTATATTCTTTGAGGACAAGCAACGCTCAAGTGTGGGAATATTTGATAATGCTAAAAACGAACATATATTTCATAGCATTATCCCTCAAGAAAGACAAGCTTTTAGTTGCAATTGTTCTATTTACAAGTGATATTCGTTTAAATAATAAAAGGAGAAGACAAAAGACAGATTCGACGATTTGAAGACGCAAATGACCAAAAAGCTAAAAAGTACAAAGTACAATTAAAGTGGTTCAATTTATTGATGAGAAACGTCTAAAAATGACAAGAGTACAAGTTGTGAAACGCAAAGTACAAGATATTAAATCGTACGAAAAGGCGTTCGAAAATCCGGAACCGAGACATGAACCAACTTTCAGCACGTGACGCAACGGACCAAAAATTACAAGTCAACTATGCACAAGAATATAATATAATATATAAATAATTATATAAAATTATATATATATTATATTATATAATATAACGTCGACAAGCAAATGGCAAAAAGTTGGTGAACTGGAAGGCGTGCCTTCGCGATCTCGGAGCTGGAAGGCACAATTGCTTCGCGATAGCGGAGCAGTCATTTCAGAATCTGCCTATAAAAGGCCACGAAATCTGCCGAGTTTTGTACCACTTTTTCAATCTCACTCTCTGATATATATATATATATATATATATATATATATATATATATATATATATATATATATATATATATATATATATATATATATATATATATATACATATATATATTATAATTTTAATTTTAATTTTAATTTTAATTTAAGATTAATAATAATAAGGGTATGTTAGCGAATGTTGTAAGTGTGTAAGTCAAAATTCTGTCCGTGTAACGCTACGCTATTATTAATCATTGTAAGTTATGTTCAACCTTTTTAATTTAATGTCTCGTAGCTAAGTTATTATTATGCTTATTTAATGCCGAAGTAATCGTGATGTTGGGCTAAATATTAAAATTGGATAATTGGGCTTTGGACCATAATTGGGGTTTGGATAAAAGAACGACACTTGTGAAAATTAGACTATGGGCTATTAATGGGCTTTATATTAACTAAATGATACCTCGTTAATTTAATATATAGACTTATAATTTGACGTATTTATATTTAACCACATACGCTTGACTGGGTACGGTGGGCGGAATATCTATAAATACCAATAATTATTCATTTGACCGGACACGGGAATGGATTAATAGTTAATGGACTCATTAAAACAGGGGTGGATTACATTCAAGGGTAATTGGTGTAATTGTTAACAAAGTAATAAAACCTTGGATTACACGCAGTCGATAACCTGGTGTATTCATTAAACAAAGTATTAAGACCTTGTTACAATTCGAATCCCCAATTAGTTGGAATATTTGACTTCGGGTATAAGGATAATTTGACGAAGACCCTCGCACTTTATATTTATGACTGATGGACTATTATGGACAAAACCGTATGGACATATCAAATAATTCAGGACAAAGGACAATTAACCCATGGTACTAAACTAAAAAACAACACGTCGAACATCATGATTATGGAAGTTTAAATAAGCATAATTCCTTTATTTCATATTTTATCGCACTTTTATTTACTGTCATTTTATTTAATTGCACTTTTAATTATCGTACTTTTTAATTATCGCAATTTTATTTATTGTCATTTTATTTATCGCATTTTTATTTATCGTACTTTAATTATTGTCATTTACTTTACGCTTTAAATTAAGTTATTTTTATTTTTAATATTTTACATTAGGTTTTAACTGCGACTAAAGTTTTAAAATTGACAAACCGGTCATTAAACGGTAAAAACCCCCTTTTATAATAATAATACTACTTATATATATTTATATATTTACAAATAATATAGTGTTAAACTTGGCTAGTTCCCTGTGGACGAACCGGACTTACTAAAAACTACACTACTGTACGATTAGGTACACTGCCTATAAGTGTTGTAGCAACGTTTAGGTATATCCACTCTATAAATAAATAAATAACTTGTGTAAAATTGTATCGTATTTAATAGTTTTTCCTAGTAAAAATTAATAGTATTTTGTACCCCTTCGCTTTAACATCAATACACCACACTGCAATAGAATTTGGTTTGAGAATCAATAGCTTCCACTAGACATAACATAGCTTGTCTAGATATACTAATAACCATAACCTTAACAGCATTAGTATCCCATCCAACAATAATCCTACAGCTATTAGCACTATATCTCACATTTGACTGCCAATTCCAATTACCAAATACATTGCAACAAATAGAAGTAATATTCTTATGCTTTAGATGAGTTTCAAGAATAGCACAGAACATTAGCCTCTCATCCTTAATGAATTTCTTCACCTCATTCTGCTTATCATCATTAGACATACCACGAATATTCCAAGCTGTAATTTTCAAATCCTTCATCATTAGAATATGAGAGAAAAAGTACTGAATCACTTCAATACCTCATTGTCCAAACCCTCCAATTCATTTGCCAACACAGTATCATTGGCATCCCCATCAGATAAGATATCTTCCACATCACTATCCTTATTCTGCTTTCTCTTCAAAGCTTCCAATTCAAGCTTAAAATAGGTTACCATATCATAAGACCAATTACTCATTTCCTTATCAGTTGGCTTTTGCCTTTTTGCTATATACCTATCAACAATCTTCCTCTTATCTACCATAACATCTTCTAACTCATCATATTCATTATCTTCATCAAGTACAGCATACTTATTCACACTCTGTTGAAAAGCATGTTTCACATTATCATTAAGTTTCCATTTATTAGCAGGCTTTTTGTCTTTTGTTGGCATATAAGCATGATTATCCCCTTTCTTAGACTGCTCAGCTGCTTTTTGCTTCCCATTATCTTTAATTTGAACAACTTTTTTCTTATACTGTACTTCCTTAAAACCATCTTTATCAACTTTCATCTCATCCTCTTTAACTTTCAACTCTTCTTCTGTTTTTGGTCTCTTCTTGCACACCTTGAAATCATGTCCAAACACCTCACAATGGCTACAAAGGCTTGGTTTCCAAGAATAGTCAACTTTCACTTTTTTTACTCCTTTAACATTCTTATCTTTGTCTTGATAGTGAATATGAATACAATCTGCAAAACCCTTGGCAGCCTCCATTTCAACCATAATACTAGCATATCCTGCTCTACCAACTCCCTTTTGACACATTGAAGCAGTCATATTATCCATCATCAAAGGCTTACCAAGTCTGCTAGCCATAGTACTAAGTCCTTTAGAGTTCCATGCTTCAAGTGGAACATTAGACAGTTTGACCCAAACTGGCAGCTTCACAGGATCAATTTTTTCAACACAGTCTTCAGGATTCCATTTTTGAACTAAAAGAGGCCTTCCATTTACCATCCATGGGCTAGCCTCAATAACCTGATTCATACCTTCCAAAGTACCAAATTTAAAGTAACAAACCTTCTGTCCATCCATGATAATATCCCTCAAACCAAATCTGTTCCACATCCTCCTTAAGTTGTAGTTAAGCGTACTGTAAGGCATATCATGTCCTACAAAATAACCACAAGCAGTATTTTTCCACTTTTTGCTACTCTCCTGTACATATTCTTCCTCAAATATCACAAACTCATTACCATCCTCGTCAATAGAAGGAGGAATGAATGTCAGATTTCTGTTGATATTACTTTTATCATCATTCACAACCTTAGCATATGACATCTTATCTGGTTGCACATTAGCAGTATTCACAGGACTAATATTCACAGAATTATGATAAACAGTAGCCTTAACAGGACTATTATTATCAATACTTACATTGATTTTATCAGATTCACCAATAATCTTCTCAACAACAACCGCTGGCACAGGTTCCTCTTTATTCACCGAATTAGGGCAACTCAAATTCTCCAAATTCGTCTTTCCTTTACCACTACCACCGATAGCATTTGAATCACCTGTCAAATTCACACTCGTTGATGTAATTGGAGCTCCAGTTTTCTTCGCCAATCCATGAATTGAATTGTCGAATTTATTCGGAATTTTTACAGATCTCTGCGAAGATTTACGTGTAGGTTGCATGATAACTCCAATTAACCGCCTCTCATGGAAGATTTACATGATTGGAGTGAGTAGAGGTGATTATCGGGATGAAAGAGTGATGAAAATTAGAAGGAAAGCTTGAAAAAACCTAAAAATGGTTAAAAATTGAATTCGCACCCAAATCGCCTTTCAAAGAGAGAGAAAAGATAAAAAAAAAAAAAATTACCCTAGATTTTTTCCACGTATCAAATATTTAGCAAAAAGAAAATGTAATATATATATATATATATATATATATATATATATATATATATATATATATATATTGATGATGATATGGCAACTTATAATTTGTTGCTACTTTATATATTTTGATAATGAATTTTGAGTATATATAATATAAATATATTTTAAGCTTTGGCACTTGTGTCTTCGCACTCTATGTATTCTTTACAACTTGGTCATGTGAGATATGCAAAGATTACAAACATATACGTAGTAGTAATTCTTATTGGCTCCAATAATAGAGCACATAACCACATGAACCTAGATGCCCCCTCACTTGTCTTTTGTACCTCATCACATGATAAAACTTACTAGCTAATTTCATCATATTATATTATATGAAGTAAATATTATTATATATTCCGCGGAGTATTATATTGTATATGTTACAACTATAAAACAACACCCTTAATATCCAAACACACACATTTATCTAACCTTGAAACTTGGGTCTTGACCCATTTTCTCCCCACACTTTTTTCGGGTCAATCCCAAACAAGTATCTATACATACTCACCTCTCAAAATCTTGTCTTTTCATATGGTATAATTGCTTTGTTTAATTAAAAGATATGGGGAAGAAGATGATGAGTTTTGGCAGGTTTTTAGATAGTTTTTGTCTATCAAATGGTGGTGCAAGTTCTTGTCTTTGTTGCATAAACAATTTCGGAATACAAGATGATATCGAGTTCGAACCACTTGTTGATCAGTCTAAAGATGCTTCCGATAAACCTCAAACTCTTGCCTTCTTTCTAAAGCCAAAGGTATTTTCTTGAATTCCGTTATTTTCGATATCTAGTTCTCTATCATAAGGTAATAATTGTTGAAAACTTAATAATGAATGATTGATTATGTTCACTTGTGTTTTGAGTTTGCATATTTTTTAATGTAAAACTTACATTGCATATAATACATGTGTATAGATGGTGGTGTTAAGGGTGTCCATGCATTGCAATGGTTGTTCAAGAAAAGTACAAAGACATTTATCAAAGATGGAAGGTAACATTTTTGATAATTGTTTTCATATTTCCTATCATTTGGTTTCTCTACTTACAGAAAAATATGACCTACTCAAATTCTAGGGGAAAACATGAATGAAAGATTAAAACCGATCATGTTTTTAAACGGGTAAATGGATAAAGCATTACCTATTTACGATATTTGGGGATAGAAAATATTTTTTATATAGATATACGCGATCTAATTGAATTATTCTGAAATTATTTTCCAAGAACTTTCTTTGGTCACCTCAAAATTGGCAGTTAATGAGGTTTGAACATGATATTTTTTGTGAAAAAATTAGGGCTACAGTAACTAGATTATTTTGAGATGGTTATAATTGATTCTTAACATATATTTTAGCTTTTCTTTTTAGTAAAGCTAGGAAACTAGAAAATAGTTTTTGATGCGTTATCTTCCCAATAATGATAATAAAATTTTATTTTGGTGATAAAAAAAAAAAAAAAAAAAAGTAACAGGGGTGACATCTTATCAAGTGGATTTGGAAACCAAGATGGTGATTGTAATGGGAGACATTGTTCCATTTGAGGTGTTGGAGAGTGTTTCTAAGGTTAAAAATGCACAACTTTGGACTGCACCAATTTCAATCACATCATCATCTTAATATATTTATACATGTCAAATATTCAAATGACGGTATTAATATGTAACATCCAAAATAATGTCGTTTTAGACATTTTTGGGGTCGGGCAAATTCGTCATTAAGGAAAATCGAACTGTGTTATTTCGTATCTAAGGTTTCCCCCATTTGTATATTTTATAATATATTGTTGTTATTTGTGATTAGTGAATTAGTGATTACTCGTATGTTTTGATAGTCCAAAAGAAAAGAATACTGGGGGTACGAGTAATGTATTAACCCAGCTCATTTATGTATCATTGTTTTAGTTATGTTACGGGCTTGAGCCTTTTGAAGCCCATATCTATTAAGTGTAGTTATGTATTTAGCCCGAACCTATACCAAATGACAAAATGCGTTGAACACTTTAACCTTTGAATTTGATTATCGAATATAACGAGGAAAACAAACCCGCACTTCGCTGCGGGATGGTCTCGGTCCACTAACGGTTGATATTGTTTGTCGGTTAGCGGTGAGTTAATTGAACGTTTTAAAAACAGAATGAAAAGAAAAGTAAAAAAAGGTTGTAAAGAAAAGGGAAGATTTTTTTTCAAAATGCCTAAATACTAAAACACCCTCAAAGTTGAAGGTAATTTCAATTTTGCCATCGTGAATAGTGTCATTCTCATGATAATTAGTATACATGGATATGGATAATATATATAGATAATATTTAATTTTTTTTTTTATTATTATTTTTTTTTAAAAGCAACCATTTCATTAAAATACCAAACGAACGGAAGGATAACCCCTTACATCAGTCCAAGTACAATAGCAACAATCTAAACTACGAACATGAATACATGCAGGACATGTTGGTTTTTTACACATGCTGCAAAGGAGGCAACATACAGCACTAACCATACTTAGACATGACGTTCGCATGAACAAGGCTTTGCCATGAGATCAACTAGATTTTCTTCCGTTTGAAGCGTTTAGATATCCATTCTAACGATTTTAATTGTATTTCCAATAGAGCATTTGGTTCGGTCCAACATTTATTCGCGAATACCTTTTGATTGCGGTTCCACCAAATTAAATATGAACACAACTCAACGGCTTGCCATAGCTTGGAACTAATACTCGACAACCTAACAGGCTAACATTACATACTCCTCCTCTAAACGCCTCATCAATACTCAAGTTCAAAATCAATTGAGTAAGACGTAACTGTTTAACCACGCGCCTACACAGCGTCTGCTTAAAAACCTTACAAGCATTAAAGTCAAACGTTAGGTCTACGTTTTCCTGTCCAGCACCAACTGCTTTCCTTTTTAACTAAATCTATTTTTACGCGCTTTTTGCTCGCGTGATGTATCAAACACTTCTCAGCTTCCCCGTTAAAAAAGTATTCAACAAAATTTCTCACAAACTCGTAAAAAGTCTCTGATTTTTGTTTTTAATTTTTATTCTTTTTGTTCAAATAAAAATAACCTCACAACCTCCGTAATCAAAAACCCTAACGACTAACAACCTCACAACCTCCGTAACGACTAACTACCATCTTTATGACAATATATACATACATATACATATGATGTATTTATAGGTATTATCGTGTATGGATTATTGATCGTATTGTACGTATTTCTCTTTCAGATCCATTAAATTTGTTGAATCTGTATATTCTGCTATATTGTATGCATTGTCATAATGTCATGTTGGAAAGCTGTGATCTTTTGCGTTTGTTTATGTAATTAATGATATGTTGACTATTGTTATGCATTTTTTTTTATATATGTATTTAATTAATATTTAACAATGCATGTATGAAGAGGATTGTGTGAATAAGTTATGATTAAGCTAAATGTGTTTTCCATATAGCAGACATCGAGCTTTGTCAAAGCATCTGTCAAACTGAATATAAAACTTTTAAAAAGTCCTGATCCCAAGAAGGCATCGCCTAGTCGCAAGTGCCAGCTGTCCAGGAAACAAAGTATAAAAGTGAAAAATCCTGTTCGGTTTCCCCCTTCTACAGAATCAAATGGTGGTAAAAAGGTTTCAGATACATGGATCTGCAACAACTCTGCTTGCAGAGCGGTTTTATCTGCGTCAGACACAGTGGCGGAAAGTTTTTTCACCGGGGGCGAAAAATTTCCTAAGAACGTAGCAACTTCTTTTGGGCAAAATTGGGAGGTTTTGGGGCAAAATACGGAGGTTTTTGGACAAAATTTGGGGGTTTTTGGGGAAAATATGGAGTTTTTGGGGCAAAATATGGTGGTTTTGGGACAACATATGAACACTTTGGAGGAAAAAAAAATTCCACCGGGGCAAAATCGAAAAATCCAGAATTTTTGCACTAAAATTTGCAAATCCACTGGGGGCGGCTGCCCCCCTCTGTCCCTTCTAATTTTCGCCAGTGGTCAGACACTTTCTGCAAGAGATGTTCTTGCTGCATTTGCCACTTGTTTGATGATAACAAGGATCCCAGTCTTTGGTTAGAATGCACATCAGATTCTGGAAACGAGGAATCATGTGGTTTGTCGTGCCACATTGAATGTGCCCTACAGCATGGAAAAGTAGGGGTCGTTAATCTTGGCCATTTGATGCAACTAGATGGGAGTTATTGTTGTGCGTCTTGTGGTAAAGTTTCAGGATTACTTGGGGTGAGTTTTTGTATTTTTTATTACATACGCTTATACATTGATGCAATACTAAAGTACAGGTCCATTGGTAGAGGTGGTAAAATGGGCGGGTTGACCGACGGGTCGAAACATGTCAGGTTTTGGTATGTGTTTGAATGGGTTGGGTTGACCTGTAACAACTTCAAAAGTTTCTAAATGCTTATCTATATCATTAGGATTATGCAACATAACCCTAACCTAGTTGATCACAAGTAACGTGCCCAAATTGCAACCGCTACTAATTGGTTATCGTTCTCTAGTTTCAGTTCCTTCTGTTTTTCTATATAGAAAATTATATGTTGTAGGTACTGGAAGAAGCAATTGATGATTGCTAAGGACGCACAACGTGTTGATAGGCTCTGCCACGGAATATATTTAAGCTTTAGACTTTTGGATGGCACATCAAGGTTCAAGTACTCCATGAAATCGTTAAAGAAGCAAAGACCAAATTGGAAACTAAGGTTGGGCTGCTAAGTGGAGTCTCGGCCAAATCGGCCAGGGGAATTGTAAGCAGGCTCACTGTTGCTGGTGAAATTCAAGCACTGTTCAACTGCTATTAAAAAGGCAGATGATTTTTATGCTAACATATCCAGTACGAGCGTGAAAAGCAAAGGTACCTCCAACAGTTTTCCTGTTCTTAATTAAGGTGTCAAAATGGGGGGTTGGGTAATAGGTCAAAACTGGTTCAGATCAAACTGGTAGTGTTTAGAATGTTAGGTAAAGTTACAAATTTAGGGAGCTCTTGACATGTTCGGCCTTTTTCTTTTTTATGTAAATTTTTTTAAAATTTACTCGTTTGATCTGTGTTGTCACATTCAGAACGCTCACTTCCAGCAGCATGCAAATTCATATTTGAAGAAGTAACAGCTTCTTCAGTGGTGCTTGTATTAATAGAACTATCTACATCACTCTCGAACGATATTATTGGATTTAAAGTTATGGTATTCTAAAACAACCGAGTCAACACACACAAAAGATCTTGTAAAAACATTCCCAAGATCTCAAAGAAGAATTTTAATATCCAATTTGCATCCTTGCACTGAGTACATGTTTAGGGTTGTATCTTACACTGGAAAAGGCGACTTAGGTCACTCAGAGGCTAAATGTTTCACCCGAAGTGTGGAAGTAGTTCATAAGAACCCGGGCTCGGTTATCGGTCCTCATAATGAAGGAACATCTGGTGCAAAAGATGTTGAATCTGACTCGGGTTTTAAAGTTCGGGAACTAGGAAAGATCTTACGGTTAGCTTGGGCCCAGGAACAAGGTTACTTGGACGGTACTTCGGGTGCGGACTTGAGTGGACTTAGTAGTAAAGTGGTCAAAGCCGAAACTAACCATGGGCTTGACTTGAATATTGCTAGTGTGTCTTATTTGAATGAAGAGATAGTGGTGGGTCCAGTAGATTCTTCTGGGGATGAAGAGAATGGTGAATCTGAAAACTGGACCCGAAAACGGCCAGCTGGCACATTCGAAGACTGTGATAGCACTCTGATTAACGGCTCACCGATTGGGACCCACAAAAGAGGATCTAGTAGCTTAGACAAAAACTTTGAATATTGTGTGAAGATCATCCGGTGGCTAGAGTGTCAAGGGTATATAAAGCAAGAGTTTAGTTTAAAACTGCTAACTTGGTTTAGTTTGAGGTCAACTGAGCAGGAACGCAGAGTAGTTAACACATTTATTCATTCAAATACTAATTGACGATCCATGTAGCTTGGCTGAACAGTTGGTTCACTCGCTTGGCTGAACAGTTGTATCAAGCGGCCAAGAAATGGATTCTGCAGTAAGCTGTGGCATTAACCCTGTTACTATTCACTTTATAGGGCTTAGAGAGTCCCTTAGATACTTCATTCATTTTGTGCTTATTAGAGGTTGCAATTTGGGTGGGTCAAGTAATGAGTCAAGAGGTGCTGGGTCGAAAAAAATCATTTCCAGGAAAGATCAAAATTGATTGGTTCATATACAGATACTTGTTTTATATATCGTATTTGACTAATGACTTAAATCGATCAAAATACTATATTCGACTAATAGTGATTTAAGCGTTTTAATAAAGACATTTAGCAAGTTATGTACATTGGAAGTCAAATTTTGGGTTAGTGATACATCCTTTTCTTGTTACTAAAGTGATGAATTTTGTAGGAATTTAATCTTCGTTGACAGGAAAAATGATCTATACAGGGATACAGTGGCTGAACTTTTGTGATCAGTGATCTGTTTGACTGTGAGATTTTAATTTATAAATTGGTAGACAATAATCAAATTTCTGAATTTCATTCTTTTTTTATATTAATCAACATTTAATAAAAATAGGTCAAATTTATTATTCAGCTATGTAGCGATTAGATGTCGATGTACTTGCATTGTGTTAGCAACATAAGCACATTTATCATTATATATATATAGGTACCTTTGATCATCTTTGAATTGTAAAGTGATTTGAATCTTGGTTTATAAAAAGTGATGGTTTAAAAAAATATGGAATTGAGAATGGTTGTATACTTGTAGTTGTACACTTGTACATGAAAAAATGACTTTAACACCATGTTTGAGAATTTGACGTTGTACATGATTACGAAAGATTGTGATGAATAAGAGCACAAGAAGTCGTAATACCAAACTCGGTGTCCAATTTCAATGTCCTCCATGATAATGAGATTTAACATTGAAGCCAAAAACAAAGGAAATCGTTCAGTGTCCAATTCGTTGAATAACGAATATATTTCAAAATCATACGCTTCAAACCAACGTTACCATGGCAACGGTGAGGCCCAATGGCGAGCTTTAACGCCGGGAAAACGCCAGGACGGAGTCGGCACTCCCACCGTCCCCGACGTCGGATTGTGGAAACGGCGAAAAAAAGCCACGACTCCGTGTACTCTAAATCCGTTCTTTCGAGAAATATCTTAAAAAGATACAACCAAGGTTGCAAAATTCGCTATTCGTGGATTAATCGGTCAGAACTTTAGAAGGATTAATCGGTAATTCGGGAATTAATCGAGGATTAATCGGATTGTACTTTATACATTTAAATATTAAATTTTAAAAATTATGTGTAAATATAGAAATAAACCATAAATATAAAAATAAACCTTAATATAATTGTCTAAAATTATTAATTTTGCTCAAAAGTATAAAGTTCTAGTTTAAATTCATGTTAAAATGTTAATTATTTTTTACTTTGACCGACTTTGATTACTAAATTCGATTTTAACCCATCAATTGACGTTGACTGTTTAATTAAACGAATTTTTTGAAATCGGAACGGATTGCTCTTAAAAATGATTAATCGGGGATTAATCGGCGAGTAATCGAGTTTTTTATAACACTGAATACAACGATCATTGATTTCGAAAAAGCACCTTATACAAAGTAATGGACTTCTGTCGTAGTGACGCTCGGTTAATGCTTTTGAAATCTTGTAATCAGATAACTAAACTTTAAAGACAAACTTTATGTGATGACCCGAAAATTTCTGACCAAATTTAAACTTAATCTTTGTATGATTAACATTTCCGACACGATAAACAAAGTCTGTAATATTGAGTCACGACAGTTTTGGAACTATATTCATATAATCAATTATTCTTTGACTGTTCCCTATGATTCACGAACAATATATATATATAACTTAATGTGCATATATATATATATGAATTCAAGTTATTTAGTAAACGATAGTAACATTCGTTTGTTAATTCGATTGATATTTAGATAAGTGAACTAAAACGTTTAAAATAAACAAGTAAAACACTAATTTGCTACAGTGTTTTCAAATTGCCACATTACTCAAAATGCTACAGTGTTTTCGAAAATCACTATTTGCTACAGTGAAATTGACTTTGCTACAGTGAATTGCTACAGTAAAAATTGACTTTGCTACAGTAAAACACTATTTTAAAATGTATTTTAACAAATAGCGAGACGATGATTTATAGAAGTAAATGACCAAAACACTCAAATGTATAAGTTATAATTTGAGTGATATAATTTAGGGATAATTTAGGGCTATATTTTGACAAATGTATGTGACACGAAACGTTAAATGCAAGTTTTCTCAGCGTACAAAAGGACATTTGAAAAACCGGAACCGGGACATAAGTTGAGTGATGACGTACGACTTATCGGAACTAAAATTACAAATCAACTATGCATGTGAATTTAATATAATATATAATTAATTATTTAAATTATATATATTATATATTTATTTATTCATGTCGACAAACAAAAAACAAAAGAAATGTGAGCTGTAATTGGAGGCCATGCGATCGCATGGCCATATAGAAGAAACCCCATGCGATCGCATGGGGATAGATTTCAGCTCTGATTGCTATAAATTGCTCGTTTTGCTCGATGATAATCACACACAAACACACACACAGATATTTATTTTTACTCCGTATTTATTTATTTATTATTATTATTATTATTATTATTATTAATAATAAGATTATTATTAATCTTATTATTTTTATTATTAGTATTATTATTTTTGCGATACAAAAATAAAAATGTACCTAAAATATTACGACGGAGTGCTGTCCAAGTAACTTTCAAAATGGTTTCCAAGCGAGCTAGAGCTAAGGAAATTATGGGTTATTGCCAAGGAAATTATGGGTAATGTTCGGGGGTATTTTTGTGAATCAAACCTCGTGTTTATCATCTCCGATGCGTCTACGTGCTTTCCTACAATATTGTATATCAATATTAAACAGTGAGTTCATTTGATCCCTTTTTACATATATTTTTGGGCTGAGAATACATGCGCAGTTTTATAAACTGTTTTACTAAATGGATACAAATACTAAAACTGATTTTGTATGAGTTCAATTGATCCCTTTTTTTACATATATTTTTGGGCTGAGAATACATGCGCAGTTTTATAAACTGTTTTACTAAATGGATACAAATACTAAAACTGATTTTGTGTGAGTTCATTTGATCCCTTTTTACATATATTTTTGGGCTGAGAATACATGCGCAGTTTTATAAACTGTTTTACTAAATGGATACAAATACTAAAACTGATTTTGTGTGAGTTCAATTGATCCCTTTTTTTACATATATTTTTGGGCTGAGAATACATGCGCAGTTTTATAAACTGTTTTACTAAATGGATACAAATACTAAAACTGATTTTGTGTGAGTTCATTTGATCCCTTTTTACATATATTTTTGGGCTGAGAATACATGCGCAGTTTTATAAACTGTTTTACTAAATGGATACAAATACTAAAACTGATTTTGTGTGAGTTCAATTGATCCCTTTTTTTACATATATTTTTGGGCTGAGAATACATGCGCAGTTTTATAAACTGTTTTACTAAATGGATACAAATACTAAAACTGATTTTGTGTGAGTTCAATTGATCCCTTTTTATACATATTTTCGGACTGAGAATACATGCGCAGTTTTATAAACTGTTTTACTAAATGGATACAAATACTAAAACTGATTTTGTGTGAGTTTCATATGATCCCTTTTACTCTCTACATTTTTGGGCTGAGAATACATGCAAATCCTTTATTAACTAATTTACAATATTTATATGCGTGAGTTTCATTGCTCCCTTTTTAATTGCTTTTGCAATCTATATTTTTGGGCTGAGAATACATGCGCTTTATTTTAAACGCACTGGATACAAGTACATACTAAATTCTACACCGAGTTTGAACCGAAAATCCCTTAGCTTTGGTAACTAGTAACTGCCGGTTATAAAAACTGGTGGGCGCGAGTAGTAGTATATGGATCCATAGGGCTTGATATCCCCGTTCGAGCTAGAGCACTAGCCTTTTAACGGACGTATGCTATTTGAGAAGCGTACACGTTGGTTTGCGTGTATTATTAAGATGATTATACAAAGGGTATAAAATATATATACGTTAAGTTTAGTTACCAGGGTGCTCAATCTTGTAGAATATTTTGATAAACGTTTCTGGATGAAACAACTGAAATCTTGTGATCCACCTTTATATACAGATTATACGAAACATTAAAACTATGAACTCACCAACCTTTGTGTTGACACTTGTTAGCATGTTTATTCTCAGGTTTCCTAGAAGTCTTCCGCTGTTTGCTTATATGTTAGACAAGCTATGTGCATGGAGTCATACATGGCATATTTTTCAAGGAAACGTTGCATTCACCAAATCATCACCATGTATCTTATTTTGACTGCATTGTCAACGGAAGTACTATTGTAAACTATTATTTACAGTGATTGTATATATGTAGAAATTATCAGATGTCGAAAACCTTTGATTTAAATATTCATTATGGTGTGCCTTTTTAAAAGAATGCAATGTTTACAAAACGTATCATATAGAGGTCAAATACCTCGCAATGAAATCAATGAATGACGTATTGTCCATATGGATTTGGAGCGATCGTCACACTTTATTTTAGAGATACTTAAGTTTAAGTCACGACCAGTTAGGCTCTTAAAGAAAATAAAAGTTTTTCAATCCTTGTTGCTTTCCTGAAAACCATTTATTGAATGAAACCCCAAGTTTCGACTCAAAAATTTCTCACCATCATCTTATACAGACTAAATGTGAAAGACTTCGTTTTAGTATATTCTCAGTTCTAAACAACTGAGCTCAAATCGCTAAAACAACAATTGTTTTAAATTTAAGGTGCGTTTGTTTACCTCTTAACTGAATAGTTTATCGTTGAATGCTGAACTATGCAACATTTAACGCGTTTGTTTTTGACATCTGAATGACAAATGGTCAATGCTTAACCATTTAGAGCTAGAACTATCTCTTAACCATTAAACATCTATATTTTATGTAATATATTCTTTAAACCATATCAAGAACACTTATTAAACAACTATATTATAGTTTTTGTTCTGGTCAAAGATTAATAAAACAATTTTACATCATTCAATTATTCGTTCAAAATAATTATCAAACAATTTATTTTCATTTAGAAGCAACTCAATTCAATATCTTTACATATTCGTGGTTGTAAATATTCGTGTTAATGGTGTGTGTGAGTTTGTCTTTCAAAAAAAAAAAATATATATATATATATATATATATATATATAGTGGTAGGATCAAGAGGGAAGTAACCAATCGGGGGAAAGCAAAAACTTTTTTTTTCGTTTTTTGAAAAAACTTTGTTCACGAACATTATAGATGAGATGAAAATATGAACATTTAGTAGAGACACTTTGTGATAAATGTTTTTATTTTGGCGGGAAAACGCTCGAAGAAGTAATATATAACAATTATCGTGTTTTTCGAGCGTATGTTGAGGTTTTAGCTATTGAGGTTTAGATATTAGTGTTTAGATATTAGGGTTTAGAAATTTAGGGTTTAGGGTTTAGATTTAGGGTTTAGATTTAGGATTTAGATTGAGTTTTTAACACCAACGGTTTAGAGTTTAGGGTTTTGGGTTTGGTGTTTTGGGTTTATGGAATAAACCCAAAACACCAAACCCTAAACCCTAAACTCTAAATTGGGCTAAATTTTACTTCACAAAACATGAAGAAAAAAAAACGTTCATATTCTTCACGAACAATATTATCTTTAATGTTATTTTTGTCGATCGTTTTCTCGCCTAAATAATAACATTCATCACGAAGTGTCTCTTCTAAATGTTCATATTTTCGTGTGATCTTGATGCCGGGAAAAAAAATTCCAAAAAAACGAAGAAAAAAAAAATTTGCTTCCCCCGATTGGTTACTTCCTCATTGTTCCTGCCCATACATACACATATATATATATATATATACATATATATATATATATATATATATATATATATATATATATATATATATATATATATATATATATATATATATATATATATTCCCTTGAAACCAAAAATTTGCTTGAAATTCAATGGACCAATCAGAGCGCGACATGTGGCGCGACAATCACATGTGATTGGAAAAAACATTAAAAAATTAAAAAAAATTAAATTTTTTTTCAAAAAAAATTAAAATTTTTTTCAAAAAAAAAAATTTTCGAAATTTTATTTTATGAAATTTTTTTTTTTTTTTTTTAAATTTAGCATGTCAAATCCAATTACATGTGATTGTAAAAACCAATCACATGTGATTGGGAAACTCAATCACATGTGATTCTGCATATCAAATCCAATCACATGTGATTAAAAAAATTACAATTTTTTAAAAAAAAATTCAACCGGAAACATACTTTAATTCGGTGATTTGATCAAGTTTGTTAGCGTTTCGTGATCATATCTTCAAAATTTTAGACTTTAATTCGGTGATTTGATCAAGTTTTGATCCAAAACTTGGTGTTTGAAGGTTTTAGCACAAATTTAGTGAAATTCGTCATTATTCGTCATTTTACTGAATTTTATTTTTCAATCACATGTGATTGAATTTGACATGCAATAATCACATGTGATTGAGTTTTACAATCACATGTGATTGGCATGCCCAATCACATGTGATTTACTGCATGTCAAATTTAATCACATGTGATTGAAAAAAAATTGAAAAAAAAAATTTTGAAAAAAAATTTTTTGATTTTTTTTTTTCAAAAAAAAAAAATTTAATTTTTTTTTCTTCCAATCACATGTTATTATCGCGCCACGTGTCGCAATCTGATTGGTCCCTTGAATCTCAACTTAAAAATTGGTCTCATTTGAATATTCCTCATATATATATATTTCTAATTATGTCCTTTTTAATTTTGAAAATTTAACTTTAAATATAACAATTAATTTATAAGTTACTTTTTATAACTAAATTAAATGAAAGTAAAATTAGACAATTCATCATTATATATTAAATTCAACGAAAAGTTAAAGCGGCCTGTTTTTTTTTTAACAGAGGGAGTAATGTTTTTGGACAAGTTTTTTTTTTTTTTTTAATGTATTTCGATACAAACTTAATAAGAAAAAAAAAAAAAAAGTGTATTTTTGATAATTTACGGAATAATAAAAAAAATCCTGTTTTGCTGTAATATTTTGATCTACTCTCATAGTATAAGAACATCTATCAGTTGTGTTTCACTCTTCCCTCAACCTCACTCCCAAAACTCTCTGTTTACCTGTGTGTGTGTGTGTGTGTAAACAGTAAACAATCGAGATGATGGCAGCTGGCGATGAATTTGTTAAAGGAAGCATATCACCCAACGGTGTAGCTATTATCACTCTCGATCGTCCTAAAGCTCTTAACGCCATGAATCTAGGTTACACTTTTATTTTTTAATATTGTTTATTTTAATTATATAAATTCAGCTATAGATAGAGAATATATGGAATTCACTTGTTAAATATCTCCATTCCTAATACGTAGTACAGTACTTAAATCGTTTACAGTGTCGTATTCTACGCATTAGTAATGGTCCAGTATATATTGTTCATACTCTAGGTTTTATTTAGTCTTCCTGTGTAATTGTCTAGTCTCACAAAGAAATTAGCATCTACTTTTTTGATTTTAGCATCATAGTTGTTATTTGTATATATTTTACTGTTAGTCTTGTATCTTCTAGGAAGATACAAATTGACATTTTATACGAAATATAGTTCTCAATGGAAGGTTTTGGAGATTGGGATTCTGATATACTGGACTAGTAGTTTATTACGTTGGAGTTAGATATGCTTATATTGGTTACGTGTTATAA
Source organism: Rutidosis leptorrhynchoides (assembly GCF_046630445.1). Taxonomy (NCBI): domain Eukaryota; kingdom Viridiplantae; phylum Streptophyta; class Magnoliopsida; order Asterales; family Asteraceae; genus Rutidosis; species Rutidosis leptorrhynchoides. The sequence goes on along the minus strand of NC_092342.1, from coordinate 346,283,654 downwards.
ATCCTGTTGATGTAGTATGTTGCTTAACTTGTCTTTTTTTTTTTTTTTTTTTAGGTTTAGTCAATATATTTGGCTTTGTATAATTGAGATTCAAATTTAAATGCTTTATGCTTGTTAGCTTATACTAGGTACGATTTATTTTGCTGACTGCAGATATGGATTTAAGATATAAAAGCTATCTTGATGAATGGGAGACGGATCCGAAGGTGAAATGTGTTTTGGTTGAAGGCAGCTCATCACGTGCTTTTTCAGCAGGTAACAAGAATCATAGTTTATGTGCAAGGACTATGTGTATAAAATTTGGTTATGTGCATTTCTGGTTCTTCGTTTAGATTGTCTCTAAAAGCACGAGTTTTACGGAAAGTTTTTTGGGTAATCATTTCGTGACGATGTTTATGCAGGAATGGATATTAAGGGTGTTGTTGCAGAAATTCAAAAGGACAAGAACACACCTCTCGTGAAAAAGGTTTTTTAATGCTCGTTGTGTTAGAAATGCCCTGTTTATCAGCATTTGTTGTGATTATGTGAATGCTATTTTACCAGGTATTTGCTGCTGAATATTCTCTTATATGTAAAATATCTGACTACAAAAAACCATACATAAGCTTCATGGATGGTGTGACGATGGGATTCGGTATTGGTCTATCTGGACATGGCCGTTACAGAATTGTAACGGAGGTAAACTGTCGTTAAAGTTGACAACGGGCTTGTGTTTAACATACATCATTACTAATTACTAACTGTATATTATACATTAATGATTAATGATTGATAAACTATTTCAGAAAACTCTTCTTGCTATGCCCGAGAATGGAATTGGGTTGTTCCCGGATGTTGGGTTTGCTTACATAGCAGCACAAAGTCCAGGAGAAGGATCAGTTGGTATGTAAACGTCTTTTTCTTAGAAATTATTTCTGTTTATATTTATATTGAAGTATTGATACTGACAATAAAAGGAGACACAAAATATAGGACATCCATTTTGAAAATTTGGATACATACTTATAATTATTTGTACATTTCTGTTCTGGTACATGCTATGAAGTTCTGCTACTTGTTATACAGTTTTAATGTTTAATGTACTTAGCTATTTATCAAAAAAGATTTTACATCTGCAACATTTAAAAAATACTCCCCTTCCCCGGGTAGCCTGAACTGTGAAAACCTTATCCGTTTACCCGTTTACCTGTTTGCCAAAGTATTATGCCCATCTTAGTGTTCTTATGTGTTTAAAAAAATGCCTGTTTTTCACAGGTGCGTATCTCGGAATCACTGGAAACAGGATATCAACTCCAGCAGATGCACTTTATGCAGGTTTTGGAACACACTTTGTACCGTCTGCAAATCTGGGATTACTTAAGGAGGCTCTCTTATCAGCTACCTTGTATATCTCCTGCCATCCTTTTTTATGTTCATATTGTGATATTTATATAAGCCATCTTGCTAAAAAATATTGCCTTAGTGATCTTCTATGATTTAATTGGGCCTTCATATTAAAACAAATAATAATAAATCCACAAGGGATATGTATATTAGAGGCTTTTATCTGGTGCAGTTGGACCAATTTGTATAGTTGAACTATCCATATGTAAAGAAACTTTTTCAAAGTGATATGTATCATGTTACAGTTCTGAGGATCCACATCATGAACTCCAAACAATATTAGCAACATACGCTAGCAACCCTGAGTCAGAGTCCCGATTGAAATTACTCCTGCCTCATATAGTTTCAACGTTCGGTGCAAACAAATCTGTTAAAGAAATAATGGAAGCGCTGGAAAAATATCAGCAAAATGCCGATTTAACAGGTAGTAGTAATATTATCAGCCCTGAAATCGACCAGTTCATTTACACCTAATGTTGGGTCTCTTTATTTAGTAATAATATATTATTTATTTGAATTTGCAGTTTCACAGTGGGCAACAGATGCTCTTCTTGGGATTAAAAAAGGTGCACCATTTTCACTTTTCCTTACACAACACTACTTCTTGAAAGTTGCCTCCGCGTGCAAAACTAACGAAAATGAGCTATCCAGGGTAAGTTTCCTTATAATTATTGTTCTATGCATGCTTTCTTTAAGATTAAATGTTTATGTTTATTTGTTTGTTACATACTGGTTTTTGTTTTATGCAGTTAAATGGCGTTATGAAAACTGAATACCGCATTGCTCTAAGGTCTTCACTGCGAAGTGATTTTGCTGAAGGGGTGAGGGCAGTGTTGGTGGATAAGGATCAGGTTTGCTACAACCTTTACAAAAACTTGTTATAACAAATAAAAAAAATTGAATTTAAATTAATAAAAAAAAATTGCTTGTAATATAAAGCAAATTATTATATGATATATGATGATTAATGATAATCACTTAACTTGTATAAAGTTTTGTATGTTGTTGACTTTTCGGTTTTGTCCTTGAAAACTGAACTAGAACCCAAAGTGGAATCCATCAAGCTTAGAGGAAGTTGAAACAAGTGAAGTGGAAGCTCTGTTTAAACCTCTTGACTCAGAGGCAGATGAACTCAAAGTTTGAATAGCAATAGTGAGGCCTTAGTATTTACATTAGGAGTGTTGAAAGGTTTGAACTTTAGCTTTTACGAGTACCTCATTGTGTATGTTGTAAAACCTTTTTAATGTTCGACACAACTTTGCGATTTGTCGCTTAAGTGATCTTTGTAGTAGATCAAATACTTCAATATGAAATAACACATGGGATAAAGCTATTAGGCTTATTCATTAAGCTACATTTGACCATGGATCAAATGAACGAAAATTGTTATATATTGAGTATACCTGGCAAGCGGGTCAAGTTGAGTCGGTTTGGGTAACGGGTCAAAACGGTTTTGGGTTGAAATGGGTCATGGGTCAAACGGGTAAAAAAATTTAAACGGGTCCAAACGGGTCAGGTCGGATTGGTTTGGGTAACAGGCCAAAACGGGTAATGGGTCAAATAGGTCAATCGGGTAATATACTTTTACATTTGATTTTTCACATTTATTATATTGTTTTAGTTATTAATATTTTTATTATATTTATAAAAAAAATATTAATATACATAATAATTGATATAACCATTAATGCTTTCATGAATAATTGATGGATAAAATTTGTTATGCTCGACCCATTTGACCCATTCACAAGACTCATTAGACCTGTTTATATTTATTGAAATTTAGCATTTGATACCCATTTGACCCGTTCTTTTATATTTTGTATATGACCCAATAAGTTGGAGAAAAATTCATTAGACCTTTTTTTAAGTTTTGGTTTATATTGTGAGGCTAAATGTTTTTTAAGACCTAATTGACCCTAAAGTTTGACCCATTTGACTCAAATTTGAGAGTATAAGTCTCAATTGCTAAGTATACTATTGAGGATAGAAACTCAAGCAAATATTCTAAGCAATTGTAGTATCTTTCAATGATCTCTTATATTTAGACATTAGAAATAAATATATTAATGTATCAACCCAAGTATTTGTGTTGGAAAATGATTGGTAGACTTGGAACATAAACTTAAATTGAGACAATATATATTTATGGATCGTCCATCAACACATTAAATACTTAAAATTTACTTTTCATTGTTTGTGAGGCAATTAGAAAATTGTCATTCCGTTAGTTTAGTAGAGTATAATTCTGATTGCTTGGAAGTCCGAAGATTTAAGAAGTAAAAGATGGTTCTCAACTTCTAAAGCTTAATAAAAATACTGTGTTAATGTAATATGAGCACGATGTATCGTAGAGTGTTTTCACCATTTTGCAAAGTAGACATCCGGGATGCAACTAAAGTCAACACCCTGCCGGTGTTGAATGTAAGCATCGGAATCTTGACGTTGTGAAAATGGCGTTTTGAACTTTAAAATTTTACAAATATATACGTATGAGACCTTAACTTAGTATTTAATTTGTTTTTTAACTGTTAAGTCATATATAAACATACTTAGTGATATTTTTAAGATTGTAAAAAAAAAATAAGTAATCACTTGTAATGAAACGGAAACGGAGAGAGTACTCCGTTATCCGTAATTTAATTATCCCCTCATCCTTCACATATAAAAATGATGTGGGATGAAAACTTGAGGAACAAGTAAAAGGGTTTACTTGAAGAGAAAGAAAGAAATCTGCTGGAATAATTTAAATTAGGAAACTTTGTTTTTTATTAGGAGAGTTAATTAGGGTTTATGTAGAATTAGTCTATTATAAATAGGGCTCTATTGTTTAGTTTCTAGGAACTTATTCTGAATTTTACTATCAATCAAAGAACTTGTTTCTTTATTCTTCTTGTTCTTGAATCAAGAAAACCCTAGGTGATCTGTTTTTTTTTACAGTTTTCCTGTTCACAACGTGATTATGAATCAAAAGCCTTCCGCTGTCCTACTCCAGGTGGTATCAGAGCAGCAATCGATTCTAGTTCATTCAATCTGGGTTTCTCTCAAATTGATATCTTGAATCAAGTCTATCGAAACTCATAAATCAGGGTTTACCCCAGATTTACCTATCCGTTTCAGTTATTCTGCAAAAAAAAAATATATATATATATATATATATGAAAAAAAAAGTTCCTGTTCATCGACGCTACTGTTCATCAAAGCACTGTTCATCGTCAGAAAACGCATCAGATTTATTGTTCACGAGTTAGTGTTCATCAGGCAGCACTGCTCATCGGCAGCACTATTCATCCGGCGGTACTGTTCATCGAATTTTTAATTTTTTTTTAGCTTTTACTTTCTGTCTTCAGTAGAAAAAAATAGAAAATAATAAAAAAAAAATCTGTTGTGCTGCTACTACTGCTACTGTTATTAGCAGCGGATATTGAGGTGATATTCAAATTTGCTGATTGTTATTTGGTTATTGTTACTAATGGATGACAATACAGCGCTACTCCAAGCCCTACAAGCTATTCAGCAACAGTTGCAACAACAATCACAACAACAAGTGGAACAGAATACCCGAATTCTTGAAGCAATCGCGAACTTGAATGTTCAACCAAGGAATCAAGAAAGACAACCACGAAATCGTCTTCCTATTGGAGCTGATAAAATCTATGACTCTTCGTCAAGTGAGGAGGAAGAAGTGGTTGTTGATAACCAAAATCGACAAGGAGATCGATTACCCAAGATTAGAGCTGACATCCCAACTTTCTCCGGGTCACTAGACATTGAAGGTTTTCTAGATTGGGTTTCCGAAACTGAAAAATACTTTGAGCTTATGGATATTAAGGAAGAAATTCAAGTCAAATATGTTGCTTACAAGCTTAAAGGTGCAGCTTTATCGTGGTGGGACAACCTTCAAACGGGTCGTCGTTGCCAACGAAAACAACCTGTTCGCACTTGGCGGAAGATGAAAAGGTTGATGTACGCACGTTTTCTTCCTGTTGATTATGAACAAACACTTTATGCTAATTATCATAATTGTAAACAATATTCTCGAAGCGTCACATAATACTCAGAAGAATTTCTTAGATTAGCTTCTCGAAATAATTTGAACGAATCGGATTCACAACAAGTGGCTCGTTTTAATAACGGTTTAAGAGTTGAGATTCGAGAAATTGTGTCTCTTCAGACGACTTGGACGATTGATGAAGCTATCAGATTAGCCCTTAAAGCCGAGAAAACAATCTCTAAACAAGGGGAAAAGAGCGACTCTTATAGCAACACTACATACACGAATAAGCCTTCATATATAAAGAATAACTCTGGAGGTGATACAAGCTCATTCAAAACAGCCCCTGAAGGAGATAAGAATAAACCTCCAACCGTTAGTACTTTTAAAGAGAGAAACAAGAAAACCTTAGCCAACCCGTATGCCCGACCCGTTGGGGACCGCTGTTATAAATGCCAACAAACAGGTCACACATCAAGTCAATGTCGGTCAATGAAAGCTGTAAACATGGTGGAACGAGATAATGTCAATGATGTTGAACAAAATGATGATGAAATTTTTATTGGTCCTGATGATGTTGTGAATGAGGAAGAAGATCAATACGAAGGGTACTCATATGTCGTACGTAAATTAGTGCTTGCTTCACCTAAAACGCCTGAAGACACTCAACGTCATAATATCTTTCGAACCAAATGCAAAATTAATAAAGATATTGTTGATGTCATCATTGATGGTGGAAGTAGTGACAACATCATCTCACGAGATATTGTCACACGACTTAAGTTGTCACCTCGAAAGCATCCGACACCGTACAAGATTGGTTGGATTAAAGCCGTTGGAGATGTAGGGATAACCGAACAATGTGAAGTTCCGATCTCTATGGGCAAGTACAAAGACACGATTGTTTTTGATATTGTAGATATGGATTCTTGCCATGTATTGCTAGGACGAACTTGGCAATTTGATCTAGGTGTCGTACACAATGGAAAAGAGAACACCTACACCTTCTCTAAAGATGGTAAAAAAAATTACTCTATGCCCTACTTTGGTCGAGGACAAAGCAAATAAGATTATGGTATGCATGCATGAGAGGAAGAAAAAGGAGATTTGTGCGACTACTATTCCCCCGGATATAACACCGAGAACTCGAGGACGAGTCCTTTTCAAGCAGGGGGAGAATGATGTGGGATGAAAACTTGAGGAACAAGTAAAAGGGTTTACTTGAAGAGAAAGAAAGAAATCTGCTGGAATAATTTAAATTAGGAAACTTTGTTTTTTATTAGGAAAGTTAATTAGGGTTTATATAGAATTAGTCTATTATAAATAGGGCTCTATTGTTTAGTTTCTAGAAACTTATTCTGAATTTTATTATCAATCAAAGAACTTGTTTCTTTATTCTTCTTGTTCTTGAATCAAGAAAACCCTAGGTGATCTGTTTTTTACAGTTTTCCTGTTCACAACGTGATTGTGAATCAAAAGCCTTCCGCTGTCCTACTCCAAAAAAAACTCAAAGCTGAATCAAAAATTCATTTTTATTTTATCTTTCAATCTCCAAAAAAAAACCCTAAACCTAAAATCTCTCCATTCCCTCCCTCCCTCCCAAAATGGAACACCGCCACCTCCTCCCTCACTCACAAATCCTGCAGCCGCCACCATCATCTCCGGCTGTTAGTGTGAAATATCTCCTATCCAACTTCTCCCTATGCTTATCCACCCCAAACCGCCTTCATTCCTCTCGCCGAACCCTCGCTATTCTCTCACACCACCGCCTCCATGCTCAGATCTTCTTCCATTCTCAGATCTGGTGGTTAATGGCGGTATCCGGTGGTTAATTTCCGAGTGGGACTAAATCTTTCTCCATTTGTTTGAATATTTTGGGTGAAACTAAATTTGAGTTTTAGTCTTTGATTTAGTTACTTGAAAAGTGGTGGATATTAGCTGAGGCGATAAACTGGTAGCCAGAATTCAAAACAAATGCGCTGTTTGATTTATGTTATCCATTTGTAAGTAATTGTGTTGAACTTGCCACTTTATATTTGAACTAAACCATGGTGTCACAAATTAGTAAATTTACTAGGACCTATATCCCATACACCACTTATGTGGTATTGGGTTTTGTTGTTGTTGTTATTGTGTACTAGGACCTATATCGTTCAGCACGTATTATTCATTTCAATGTGATTTATATGCAGGCAGCAAAAGGCGAAGAAGCAGCAGGATTTGAACGTTCCGCATTTGCACTATTCATCCAACCAGACTGGTCTGCTTTTAAAATCACATCTGCTATGACATCGAGTTTGTGAAATTTTATAACAATGTTTCTGGTGTTTTTTGAGATTGAACTGAAAAGGGTGTCAAAATTTCACATATGATTTTTTGTTGAAAACAGGGTGGTAAGGTAAAAGATCAGAACAGATCTGATCCAAAGGGGAAAAGGGTATCTATGTCTTTTACTTGAACCCAACAAAAATGCAAGACTTGTGGAAAGACAGTTTACCCTGTGGAGCTTTTGTCTGCTGATGGTATTGATTATCTCAAATCTTGCTTCAAATGTAGCCATTGTAAAGGTACCCTTAAGATATGATGATGATTTTTTCTTTTATATTGTTTATTTCATTTGATTTGATCTATTATAAAAAGATAATTAGTACATGAATTAATGTAAATTCTGTTGCTAATCATTGACATGTGGTTGTGTCCAAGATGTTTGTTGACTGTTTGAGATTGTAACCAAAATTTCTTGCTAAATTTTCCATAGTTAATCCATTAGGAATTTCGGAAAATTAAATGGAGGCAACTATGTTACATTTACATAATTTTATGACTGACATTAGTTATAGTTTGTGAGAATTGACACTTCTATACAAGAGTAAATTCAATAAGAACCAACGTGATTGTCAACTCAAATGTTTCGATTCTTGCTTTCTTTTTGGTATTTATGTAAGTATGCAGTATAAAACCAAGGTCAATAGTTCGAATAGTCATTTATGCTTATTTGTATCAGTGCATTTCTTATTATAACACCTTTTTACTACCCCTGCAATGTTGACTCCCTAACACCTTGAAAATGTTGACTCTTGCGAGGTTAGTAGCAAAATTATATTCTAAACACTTCGATTGCTTTTAACACATCTTAACAATATCAAAACAAATTAGTCTTTGATAAAAAATTATAAAGTAATCTGCATCATAAATAGTTAAAAAAAAATTAAACGTAAATAAAATTAGTTTTTCAGCACAACAAAATGCAACTTACCACAACTTAAGGCATGTCTTGGAAGATATGCGAGTGTTGTATCGCTTTTAATGATGGTACCATAATCCCCATTAAAGTACTCGGGTCAATGTTCAACATTTTTCCACTAACCCGGATGCCCTTCAGGTTGACGTTGTGATAAATGTTGTTTTGAAAAGTTAATTTATCTTCAAATTAAATCTACTTTATTATATATATATTTATATTTTTAAGATAAAAATGCAACCTTATTGATGGATCTGATTGAGTAAACAACATATCTCATGGAGGATAAATATCTCCTATAATCATCGAACCACTTGTGAGTCCATAACAGAGAGAGATACTATTGTTGATAACTTCTTTATCTTAAAGGCTATCAACCATCTCGAGTTTTCCATTATCAAGTCCGGTAATTTCATTAGCTAATATGTGAGTGAAACCATATTGCCTTTAAATGCATGTGAAAGACAATATTTGTGGGCTGAAGTTGCTGTTCTTGCCAAAGGCTACCACATCTTTACTCATGTGCCCGATGAGAAAACTCACATCTTGATAATGTGACTCACACATTTGTTGTTTGAATACTCGCATTTATTGCACATTTTATTGCATTTGGTTCTTTTATATGTGGACGCTGTCAATGGATTAATTGGTGGATTTTATTAAAATATTAAACGGATCAGGTCACACCTACATCTAAAATAGTCTAATTAGATTATGATTATATATAAATTAAGTGATCTAATCCATTTATTATTTTAACACAATTCACCATTTAACTCGTTGGCATCTTCCACATATAAAGGAACCAAATACAAAAAATGTGCAATAAATGCGAGTATCCAAACAACAAATGTGTGAGTGAGTCACATTATTAAGATGAGAGTTTTCTCATTGGGCACATGGGTAAAGATGTGATAGCTTTTGGCAAAGACAGTGACTTCAGTCTACAAATCCTGCCTTTCGCATGCATTTATAGGCAATTTGGTTTCACGCACATATCAGTTGATGGAATTATAAGATTTGGGCATGGAAAACTCGAGATGGTTGATAACCTTTCGGATAAAGGGGTTATCAACAATAGTTTCTCTTTCTGTTATGGAGTCACGGGTGGTTTGATGATTATGGGGGATATTTATCCCCCAAGAGTATTCTCTTATATGTAAAATATCCGACTACAAAATGCCATATGTAAGCTTCATGGATGGTGTGACGATGGGATTTGGTATCGGCTTACATGGCCGTTACAGAATTGTAACGGAGGTAAGATGTTGATAACAGGCTTATGGTTAACATATAGCATTACTAACTGTATATTATACATTAATGATTTATGATTTTTTTTTTTCTTCCAGAAAACTCTTCTTGCTATGCTGGAGAGTGGAATTGGTTTGTTCCCAGATGTTGGGTTTGCTAACATAGCTGCACAAAGTCCAGGAGAAGGATCAGTTGGTATGTAAATGTCTTCTTTTTAGAAATTATTTCTGTTTGGAATTATATTGAAGTATTGATACCGACACTAAAAGGAGACACAAAATATAGGACATCCATTTTGAAAATTTGGATACATACTTATAATTATTTGTACATTTCTGTTCTGGTACATGCTATAGAGTTCTGGTACATGCTATAGAGTTCTGCCACATACTATAAGTTCTGCTACTTGTTATAAAGTTTTAATGTTCAATGTGCTTAGCTATTTATCAAAAAAGATTTTAGATCTGCAACATTTAAAAAATCTTATTTGTTTATCCGTTTACCAAAGTATTATGTCCATCTTAGTGTTCTTATGTGTTTAAAAAAATGCCTGTTTTTCACAGGTGCGTATCTCGGAATCACTGGAAACAGGATATCAACTCCAGCTGATGCACACTTTGTGTCGTCTGCAAATCTTGGATCACTTAAGGAGGCTCTCTTATCAGCTACCTTGTATATCTCCTGCCATCCTTTTTATGTTCATATTCTGATATTTATATAAGCCATCTTGCTAAAAAATGTTGCCTTAGTGATCTTCTATGATTTAATTTGGGCCTTCATTTAAAAAAAAATAATAATAATAAAAATCCAAAAGGGATATGCGTTCTTCTAAAGTTCATTTTTTTTTCTTCCTTTTATCGTATACTAGAGGCTTTTTATCTGATGCAGTGGGGGACCAATTTGTATAGTTGAACTATATCTATATGTAAAGAAACCTTTTCAAAGTGATTATGTATCATGTTACAGTTCTGAGGATCCACATCATGAACTCCAAGCAATATTAGCAACATACGCTAGTAACCCTGAGTCAGAGTCCCGATTGAAATTACTCCTGCCTCATGTGGTCTCAACGTTTGGTTCAAACAAATCTGTTAAAGAAATAATGGAAGCTCTGGAAAATTATCAGCAAAATGCCGATTTAACAGGTAGTAGTAATATTATCAGCCCTGAAATCGACCAGTTCATTTACACCTAATGTTGGGGCTCTTTATTTAGTAGTAATATTATTTATTTGAGTTTGCAGTTTCACAGTGGGCAACAGATGCTCTTCTTGGGATTAAAAAAGGTGCTCCATTTTCTCTTTACCTCACACAACACTACTTCTCTCGAGTTGCCTCTGCGTGCAAAAATAATGAAAATGAGCTATCCAGGGTAAGTTTCGTTATAATTATCGTTATATTCACTCTTTCTTTAAGATTGATTGTTTATTGGTTATGTTTATTTGTTTGTTACATACTGGTTTTTGTTTTATGCAGTTGAATGGCGTTATGAAAATTGAATACCGCATTGCTATAAGGTCTTCATTGAGAAGTGATTTTGCTGAAGGGGTGAGGGCAGTGTTGGTGGATAAGGATCAGGTTTGCTACACCCTTTAAAAAACTAGTTATAACAAATTTAAATTTAAAATTCAAAAAAGGTTTACTTGTAATATAAAGCAAATTATTATATGATATATGATAAATATAATGAATGAACTCGTATAGATTTTTGTATTTTGACTTTTCGATTGTGCCCTTGAAAACTGTACTAGAACCCAAAGTGGAATCCATCAAGCTTAGAGGAAGTTGAAACAGGTGAAGTGGAAGCTTTGTTTAAACCTCTTGACTCAGAGGCGGATGAACTCCGAATTTGAATAGCAATAGTGAGGCAGCATTTACATTAGCAGTGTTGGAAAGGTTTAAACTTTAGCTTTTATGAGTACGTCATTGTGTATGTTGTAAAACCTTTTTAATGTTCGATACAACTATGCGATGAGTGGTTTAAGTGATCTTTGTAGTAGAATAAGTACTCCAATATGAAATAATACATGGGATAAAGTTATTAGGCTTATACATTAAGCTACATTTGACCCATGGTTTACATGAACCAGAATTGTTATATATTGAGCATAGAAAATTAGAAACTCAAGCAAATATTCTAAGCAATTGTATCTTTCAATGATCTCTTGTATTTAGACATTAGAAATATATATAGCCTTTAAGAGCCCGTGCGTTGTACGGCGACTGTTAATCAAAACAAACTGGAAATGTATATGTTATATCAATTAACGGTATGATAAAGAGAGTACAAAATGACGATTACATGACAACTACAAAATGACCAAAAACAACCTAGGAGGGACTATTAATGTACATCTCAGTTCCACTTTTCAAAAATAATACAAATACCAAATAAGTTTATACCCAATCCCATAAATATAAAACTTTGCATATGGATGGTAGATCAACCAAAAAGTAGCATCTTTGATAATTATATGTTTTGTACCACCATCAAAATTTTAAATACTTACACATCATGTAGCATCAACCAAGTCTATTACCCGCATTACCAAAAGAAAAACTGAATAAGAAGTCCCCAAAAGAAAAACAGAATAAGAAGTCCCCCAATTGGCTACTGCAATCTTCAACGAAGACAATAATAATGTATAGCCTTTGCATCTTAGGTAAAGAACTTTAGTGAGCTAAAGAAACTATAGAGCATCTCAGCTCGTATCAAAACCTTCAACGAAGACAGTGAAATGTTACATACCTTTTGCCAGCGAAGAAATCAATCACGGGCAAACTTACAACTGCACCAATCTTGCGTCAAATGTTAAGGATTATTTCAAAAAAGATCTACAATGACATAAATAATGTATATGACTTAGATTAATGTTGTTTAAATGTTTTGTTTTACAATGAAGTAGGCTAATGCTGCTCAAACTAACATGTGATATTGTTACATTATTCACTTGTGATGGCAGGTTCAATAGGTGGCGATTAACCAGCATGGAGAAGTGTTTACCTAGTCACATATATTACGAAAGACAAAGATTAAAGTTTGTAGGAAAACACTTGCTTAATATATATATATATATATATACCAATTGATGCATTAGGAAGACTTCCATAGGTGGTTCTTATTATTGCAATAGTATTGTTCTTGTAATTTTTATTAGTGGACCAAAAGATGTTTGTAGGTCAACCCGAACTATCCCATCCCAACTCATAAAATATGACATGTTTAAACCTTTAACTGTTACTCAACCCAACCCGACCCACCCACACACCTTGTAACCGATATAAAATAAGAAAGAACCCACCAATTTAAGAGTAGCAAAGTGCAGGGAAAAAATAGGTATCAATGACCAACCATTAGAACATGTGCCACCTGATGGAAAAATCCAGCTGCTTGATAGACTGATATCATCAAACATAATACATAAATATATAAATATATGGCATAAAATCTGATTTCAAAAAATATGAATTTGTTGACCTAACTTTGACCAACTCAAACCCGACTCGGCCAGTTTTTATTGACTTTGACCCGACTTTTTAGCGTTGACCTACTTTTAAAGCGCCTTTAGGCAAGTCAGGACGGGCTAGTCCCCAAACCAATGCGTCGGCCGACTCAGCCGACTTTTACAACTACGACTTTAACTATAATATTACATTGATGATCCATTACTAAATTATATATCACAATATTCAAATATATACACATTAGGAAACTTTCAAGTTTCAACCCACTTGGTTTATTCTCTTTTAAAGAACTTTTTTAGTTTAACCCTTATGATCTGTTATGTAATATGATATAACTCATAGATGGCAAACTCACCCCACATCGAAAATTATTAGGCTTCACACAATGAACATAATGTGGCACAGTGTGACTGAGCGTCTCAATTAAGGATTGCAGTTGTTTCTGTGAAGAAGAGACATGTAATAATGAACTCAAACCGCATAATAATACATACGACTAATGGTGCCTTGAGATAGAACACATAAGTAGTCAAATAGATACTATAACAGTATAGAATAGTATGCAAAAACAAAAGAAATGTGCACATACCAAGCTTCGTCTAAAAGAGCGAAGAATTCCCCCAAAAGAAAAAAAAATAAATAAAAAAATAAAAATAAAAACTAAATTAGATTCAGAAAGGGACACAACCAACTGCTACAGGTGGCTAAATGGTCGAGTTGGGTAACGTTAACCAATTGTCGTTATGGGTACTTCATAGGAAACAATTTCACTCCAAAAATATCAGCACTTCTATTTAAACGAGGTCAATAAGGTATTTAAGATAGAACTGAGTATTTAAATACAGTAACATAACTATTTAAATAGACGATTCAGGAAAGATAATGCATTTACGATATACATTGTGGATAAATTTCTACTCGTTTAACCAGTTCGGCCGTTTGACCCATTTTAAACTAACTTTTTATATTTACCAGTTAAAAAAAAACATGAAATTCACCCAAAATATAGTATTCGAATGCGTTAATACTGATACAAATTTCTTGTATTATACACTTACACTGATGAAACAAATCATTAATGAAATTAAACTTTTTTGACAAAGGCCTTAACTTAGCCTACTAAGTTATGGTACCAACATTAGCATACCCAGTTTCCCTTATTTCTTCAAGATCTTCCCCCAACAACTTAAAGTACCTTGTTATGTTGTGTGATCTTCCCTTAAAACAACTTAAAGTACCAAACCCAAGTTTTATAACCCGCAACAAAAGGGCATAAAATATTTAGTTTTCATAAACTTAAAAGGTTGATAATTCAACTGATTGCACATGATGATCATAACCTAATGATACTAAAAAATTACATGTATCATCCACTTTAATGATACCTAATTGCATTATCATGAAAGTTTATGTTTAAGTCTTACATTGAAACCCACAATTTCATAAAAAGAGTATACACAAAATTTGACAACATAAAGCTTTTGGTAAAGAAATAAACACAAACGTAATACCTCTCATCTGAAGAATAATTTCAAGAGACGCAACATCCGCTGCAATTACAACAAACTCTGATTAGAGGAGGCATTTAAACTTAAGTACATATATATGAGTGTATTTTCATCAACTGACTTTAAAGTGACATACATTCTGTATACCACAGTAGTGACCTCACCCAATCTGCAATCTGGTATGACATACATGTACCTGTTAGAAGAACCCTTGGCAGATTTTTCAATAAGATTATCTGGTATGACCTCACCCAATCTGCAATCTGCTAATCAGCAAGGCACTCAGCAATGGTCGAGAGAAGATAGATAGCCCGGTTAACATGCCTTAAATGTGAGATATCAACAGCCTGACGCCTAACAACACCAGCAGACCCAATTCTGGTAGCATCTTCTCTCGGTGCACTGCGATTTTTCAATAAGATTATCAATTAGCATTCATAAATAACCAAAAATACATCATTTTTCGTTTATACAACCAAATTAAAACAACCGACGAGTTTAACTATACCCATTGAAGATGGCATCAATGATGATTTGAATGGGGTTGGCATCAGTCAAGAGATAAATTATCTCCATGGTATGTTTAACAATGCGAACAGTCATAATGAACTATAAAACACTCATAATGAACTACAAAATAATTGCATCATATACACACATATACAAGTATCTAAGTGTAAATTCAATCTATAGTTTTAAAAGCAAAAACATATATTGTGAATTCTGTAGCTATAGCCAGCTTAGGAGAAATTCAATTATACACTCAAAATCAACAAACAAACAACATAACAGTGAAACACTAAAGTCATTAATCTTGTAATAATAGTTTATCGGAGCGAGATTTGCCGACAACAACAATAGGTGCGACCTCCTTCTTATACTTATGGAAACAAACTGTAAACATAAGCATGACGTTACTAAACATCACGAGCATAAAAAATGCTACATATATTTATATACATAAATCTATTAAAACCAAATCGAAAAAATCAAATCTTAGGGTTAATTGCAATAAACAGAGAAAAGGAAAACCCTAACGGTTACCAGGAATTCCAATTCTGTAGCTATTGGTCAATGATTAAAAAAAAAGGGCAAAATAAGAAGGACGAATTTGAAAGGGAAAACCTGCGACGGAAATCAACAACAGAAGATAATCAACAATTAACAATACCTCAAACTTTTCAATAACAACTCAATATACAAACGGATGAAATAGTAACGAAACAGACGATGTTCATCATTTTGGCGAATAAGATGAACAATAAAATCCAAATATATGAAACCCTAATGCACGCCGTTTTTATGTAAAATCCAACAAAATCTGTATCATCGTGTTCGGAAATTCATTGTTGTGTTATTTGGTTGTGTTCCTTTGATTTGAATTTCGCAACCCTAATTTTGAAGAGGAGGAAGAACGTAAAAACGATTGAGAAACGGTTTATGTTTTAGTTAATTGATTAATAATTAATTTAATCCGCAAGTTATACAGTGACAGGTGTCATAATGTCAGATTAATTAACAATAATCATGATTAATTAGAATAAATCCACGTCATTAAAAATTCCTTTAATCACTCAGCTGCAGACACGTGCATGTAAACCACACGCTTTATGTGATGGATATATATATATATATATATATATATATATATATATATATATATATATATATATATATATATATATATATATATATATATATATACTAGTTTTATGAGCCCGTGCGTTGCACGGCTGTTGTACAAATTAGTATTCGATATTGTACTTTATCAAATGTATAAATCATATATTTTGAATAATAATTGTATCGAAAACATTAGTATTGAATACTAACGTGAGCACGTGCATTGCACGACAATTTTGTAAATTAATATTCGATAATATTAGTATTAGAAGATATATCCAAAATGATTTTTACTTGTTCCACCATAATTTCATGCTTTTTTTCCTAACATACCCTTAATAAATTAGAACAAAAAGTTTTAAAAATTTTGTGTAAGCCTATCGTTAAGGGTATTATAGGAATTTTGAGTGGAATAAGTAAATCTAATGGTGAAAATATCAATATCAATTTATTACAATAAAAAAAAAATCGTTTATTACTAATAGCATTTATATAAAAAAACATTAGTATTGAATGCTAATGCATATATTATGAGCCTGTTTATGTGGTATATTGTTTATTTAAATCGTTATTTATACTAAAAAGAAATAGATCAAAAGAATTCAGATAAAAAATAATGGAGTGACACGTGATATAAAATAATATAAAGTATATATAGATTAAAAAAATGATAGTTTGACTATTCGTGAAATATGATACCGATCATCCGCCTAACTTTGTCTAGTATTAAATTTACATTGTATTTGGCTAATTAACAAATCACATGTTAGAATAGATAGCTACTCTATTTTTAAAGTTGAGTTATATTATTATTATTATTATTATTATTATTATTATTATTATTATTATTATTATTATTATTATTATTATTATTATTATTTTATTTTTTTGAAAAGCAAGTTATATTATTATTTATCGCTTATATTTTTTTATTATTATTTATTATTTATCTATATTTGTTATAAATGTAAATATAGTCTAGTTCTCCGAGTTAATTCTATCTAAGGTTTAATATATATACTCAAAAATCCATTCCTAATATATCTCACCGAAAAAAAGCATGACACCTTATATATGCATGCTTATCTTTAGTTTATATAAGCAAAGTATATTCAAGAAAAGATTAACAGTGATCCATTCCTAAGATATCTACTCGTTATTATTTTTACTAAATTCAAAAAATTACATGTAAGCATTACTAATGAATATTTAAATCAATTAAGTTGAGAAAATGACACATAAGCTTATTAATATCAATTTAATTGAGAAAATTACACATAAACTTATTGGCACACGCTTTATAATAATGTATATATATATATATATATATATATATATATATATATATATATATATATATATATATATATACTGCCAAGAATAGTCGACTTCATTGAACGTACTCATCTATACCGCCAAGAAAGCTTCTTGGGACACGCACATTCCAACCCATCAAACTGGTAGCTTTCGATAAAGAGCACTTCAACTACACTCGCCAAAACGTAATCGAACTTGTCTGTCAATTATGTTAAACACCCCAACAATTCGTGATTTGCTGACTATGACTCCTTTTAATACCGCCGGATAAACTATCCGGGATACGCCGCACTTCTCCACCGGTTTCCCGTCTGTGGGAAGGAAGTCTTTCGACACCAAAATACACTGTTGAGTAATAACCCAATCTTCAGTGGCGGATCTTGGACACAATTTCTGATGGGGCCAATCTTGAATATAATTTTCGGAAGGTTAATATTGACGATACGATGAATATTTATATAAATCAAATAGCTTATTAGATATCATGTAAAACGAATATATATTTTAAACGTCAATTTTTTGTTTCCATGTATATTTATAGTTAAATAATCATAATTTAGTTGGTATATATATCATAGTTAAATAATTATAAGTTAATTAGCAATACACTATTGTAAACAAAATCACAAAAAAAATATAGAAAAAAGTAGTGGCTGTAAAAAAAAAGAACAAAAGAAATATAAAACGTAGTGCCTGAAGGATTAAACCTAGGCCAAATTCATATTCTACAATTGAAAGTTAGTAAATGTTATTGAATCAACTTCATATTTGTTAACTAGTCTACCTAGAATTAGTATTAATAAAAAATCTAACAGACACCCTCGTAGACCTTTCATCATCAAGACTCTAGTGATAACACCGTTACAATCTCGAAAACTAATTAGTTTTGGACATATGTATGAAAAATTACGTAAAGTACCTAAATTTTATTTTATTTTTTATTTTTAGATTTGGGTGTCTTTTGTTAAAAACTAATTAAGGTCCAAAAGAATTCGAAAGCCCCATTTAGCAAAAGATTGGAATCCCCGAATCAAATCCTAACACTTTTTAGAGAATTTACAACATACATTTATAAGATAAAAGTGGAAAACATATTTTTAACTAGTTTAGATGATAAAAGAGAGGAAAGAAAAGTGATTAATGAAAACAAACGTGCATAATGAATACAAACGTGCGTAATGAAAGCTCGCGAGGACTAGATATGCAATTTATTTGTATTTCTAGGTTTCACCCGACACTATGAAACCTTTGCGAAGAGGAGATCTGGATAGCGCCGCCGCTACTTTCAGTCATGATCATTGTTAAGGAGGTAATCGATTTAAACATTTTGATTAGAATTATAGGTCATGTTAATATTGTTTAATCAATTTAATTGATTGTGTATTGAATTAATTTATCAAGGTACCAAACAAGGTTACAAAGAGTCGATAAATACTAGAGAATTAAACTTACCATTACCTTAACAACTAATTCCAAATTACCTATATGTGAATTTACAACTAGTTTTATGAGCCCGTCCGTTGGACGGAAATTGTAAATATAGGTTTTCGCAAATGTCAAATATACAATAAAATCTATTTCAAGTTTCTTTAAAAAAAATTAATTTTGATAACGTTTTATTAACTCGTCTGGTGAACGTAAGTTGTAAATATACGTTTTCGCTATTGTAATAATAATAGTATTATTTTCATGTTTTTTAAAAAGTTTTTATTTCTGATAGTGTTTTATGAGCCCGTCTGTTAAATTGAAGTTGTAAATATACGTTTTCGTTAATGTTAAATTATTAATGATGGTAAGTATTACTTTCATCTTTTTTAAAGAAGTTTTTTTAAGTCCAATAGTGAAAGGACCCGTTCATATACATTATAAACGATTCACAATAGTTGATTACATTGCGAGGTATTTGACCTCTATATGATACATTTTACAAACATTGCATTCGTTTTTAAAAGACAATCTTTCTTTACATCAAAAATTGACAGGCATGCATACCATTTCAAATATCCACTATCTAACTATAAATTGATTTAATAATAATCTTTGATGAACTCAATGACTCGAATGCAACGTTCTTCGAAATATGCTATGAAAGACTCCAAGTAATATCTTTAAAATGAGCAAATGCACAGCGGAAGATTTCTTTAACACCTGAGAATAAACATGCTTTAAAGTGTCAACCAAAAGGTTGGTGAGTTCATTAGTTTATCATAATCATTTATTTTCATCATTTTAATAGACCACAAGAATTTCATTTCCAGTTCTCATAAATATACGTCCCATGCATAGAGACAAAAAATAATCATTCATATGGTGAACACCTGGTAACCGACATTAACTAGATACATATAAGAATATCCCCTATCATTCCGGGATCCTCCTTCGGACATGATATAATTTCGAAGTACTAAAGCATCCGGTACTTTGAATGGGGTTTGTTAGGCCCAATAGATCTATCTTTAGGATTCGCGTCAATTAGAGTGTCTGTTCCCTAATTCTTAGATTACCAGACTTTAATACAAAGGGGCATATTCGATTTCAATAATTCAACCATAGAATGTAGTTTCAATTACTTGTGTCTATTTCGTCAAACATTTATAAAAATGCATGTATTCTCAGTCCCAAAAATATAAAGGGTAAAAAGGTAAATGAAACTCACCATACTGTATTTCGTAGTAAAAATACATATAACGTCATTGAACAAGTGCAAGGTTGGCCTCGGATTCACGAACCTAAATTAATTATATATATTTATGTGTTGGTCAATATTTGTCTAACAATTTAGGTCAAGTCATAGTGTACCACAATCCTAATGCTCGAGACTAATATGCAAAAGTCAACAAAAGTAAATTTGACTCAAAATAATTTCCAAAAATCTATACATGATTAATATATAGTTTAAATATCATCGTTTTATATTTTTAAATATTTTTAAAAGATTTATTAGAGTAAATAATATAATTTATTTATTAATAAATAAAATTTTATATTATATTTATATAATAAAATATACTTTTATATATATTAAGTAATAAAATTTATAGGGTCCATTTAATATTATAAAGATAATATGATAGGTATTATTAAAGTAAGTTATTACACGTAGTAAAATATGTTTGTATCAAATATTTATTTGATAAAATAATATCTATAATGATAGTAAGTAAAAGTTGTATTATTTTGTAATAATAATAATTATTATAAAAATATCAATATTTATAATTACTAAGATGACATTATGATAAAACGATAATTCAAATTATGATAACTTTAATATTTACGATAATTTTTAATATTATCTTTAAAATAATAATTCTATTTAAAATAATAATAATAATAATGATATTTTATAGTAACAATGACATTTCTATTAAAATGATAATTTTTGTTAAAATGATAGTTTTAATACTAACGATAATTTTAATAATAATAGTAATGATAAAAATAATAAGAACGATAATTTTATCTAAATCAATATCTTATAATATTTTAATTTCATCATGATACTCTTACCCATTATTTCCTAATCGTTTCGTTTAATTGCTTTTAATCGTCTTTTATATCGTGTTCGTAATAATGATAATAATAGTAATCAAAATAATTAGGTGTTACAAATATTTGTTTTAATTACACTAATATTAATAATGATAGTTACTATAACATTATTGATGATGTAGCGTGAGGGTACGAAATAGTATTATTTTTACTAGGAAATACTACAAAATATGACACAAGTTTTATTAATTTACGGATGGGATATACCTAAACCTTGCTACAACACTATAGGCAGTGTACCTAATCGTAGAGTAGTGTAGTTTTTAGTAAGTCCGGTTCGTTCCACAGGGAGCTAGTGATTACGTACTATATTTTTATAAAACTATATTTATATAAATATATATATATATATATATATATATATATATATATATATATATATATATATATATATATATATATATATATATATATATAAGTAGTAATATTATTATAAAAGGGGGGTTTTACCGTTTAATGACCGGTTTGTCGATTCTATATTTTAAGCGCAAAGATAAATGACGATAATTAAAGTGCGTAAAATAATGACAATAAATAAAATGACAGTAAATAAAATTGCGAGTAATAAAATGACAGTAAATAAAGATACGATGAGAAATATAATAAAAGAATTATGCTTATTTAAACTTCCGTAATCATGATGTTTGACGTGTTGATTTTAATTTATTACCATGGGTTAATTGTCCTTTGTCCTGGTTTATTTGATACGTCTATCTGGTTTTTGTCCATAATAGTCCATCGGTCATAAATATAAAGTGCGAGTGTCCTCGTCAAATTACCCTTATACCCGAAGTCAAATATTCCAACTAATTAAGGATTTAAACTGTGACGCAGTTATCACTTCTGTCAACAATTACACCAGTTATCACTGTATGTAATCTACCCCTGTTTTGATTAGATATGAATATTAATTTACCCACTTGATCAGTTTGAATAATCAATTACCCAACCCGAATAATTAATTAAATGATTATAATAGATTTCATATGAACGTCACTAAATAGGACAACCATAATCATTATTAATTATTAGGATAATTAATTTGAAGATAGGTTCGACAGACTCCAATGAGTTGTCACTCAATTAGACAATACCCCCCATCTATTAATAGTCAATAGTCCAATTTCCACAAGTGTCGGTCTTTTGCCCAAACCTTAATTATGGTACAAAGCCCAATTACCCAATTTTAGTAATTAGCCCAACATCATGATTACTTCGTTTTAAATAAGCATAATAATAACTTAGCTACGAGACATTAAATTAAAAAGGAAAGACATAACTTACAGTGGGTATTAATATCGTAGTATTACACGGGCAGAGTCTTGACTTAAAACCCGTAAATCATTTGTTACAATACTAAACTAAATCATAATTATTAAAATTATAATTAAAATTATAATTATTTATTTATGTTATATGTTTACAGAGAAGGAAAAGAAAAAGATGTGTTTGAGTTCGTGCATAAACTGCCTTTTTATAGGCATTTGGCCAGATTTTTACTGCCATGCGACTCGCATGGGTTTATGCCTATTTGCCATGCGACTCGCATGGCCACGCTGGACAGCTCACATATCTTTTGTCTTCTTGTTCGTCGACATATTTATTAAATATATATAAAATATAAATAATTTTAATAATTATTTATATATTATATTATATTTATGTGCATAGTAGACTAGATATTTTTGGTCCATTGCGTCGGGCGTTTCTTCTTGGCTCGGGTCCCGGTTCCGGATTTTCGGACGTCCTTTCGTACTATTTTATATCGTGTACTTTGCGTTTTGTAACTTGTACTCTTGTCATTTTTAGACGTTCCTCATCAATAATTTGAACCTTTTTAATTGTATCTTGTACATTTGAGCATTTTGGACCTTTTTGTCTTCAAATCTTCGTTTTCGCCTTTTGTCTTCGCACTTATTTAAAATAAACGAATATTACTTGAAAATGGAACAATTGCAACTAAAATCTTGTCTTTCTTGGGGGATTTTGCTATGAAATATATGTTCCTTTTTAGCCTTATCAATTATTAACGATAATACTAATAATTATCTTAATGATAATATAGTAATAATAATATTAACAATAACAATAACCATTTTTAAATAATGATATATATATTAATAATGTTAATAATTATAATAATACCAATAATAATAATAATAATAATAATAATAATAATAATAATAATAATAATAATAATTGGATAATAATAATAATACTAATTATAACTTTAACGATAATAACGATAGTAATAATAATAAAATAATAACAATTTTTTAATGATAAATCCTTTTATTGATAAAGATAATAATAATAATAATAATAAGATAAAACTAGAACGACGATAATAACGACGATAATAATAATCATTTTTAATAATAATACAAAAATTCGATGGACTATAACTTCAAATCCGTTCATCGAAATCATTCGATATCTAAATGAAAAGTTCTTAATTTTTCGCTAGCTTTCTAACGACATGCATATATTATACCTTATCTCAGTCGCATATATAACTAATTCAGGATTCAACATAACCTAACTAAAGGCAATATCAAAAGTACAAACATGCATAATCCTATAAACTCGAGCACTAGTCAGGGATACACTATTAGTATGTAAAAGTTAAATTATGAGTACTCACGTATCAATATTGAGATTCAATATTGCAGGAAAGGTACGTAGATGCAACGGAGATGATAAACACTATATTGACCTCACGAGCATACCCATGAACCATACCCAATCACCTCCATAGCTATAACCCATAATTTTCTTAATCCAATCCCACTCGAAAAACAATTTCGAAATCACTCGGACAGCACTCTGACGTAATATTTTATGTATACTAATAATATCTTGAAATAATACAGAGTAAATATATATATATATGTAAATCGATTGAGAGAGTTTAGAGAAAAATATTTTCAAGTTTACTTGTTCCGTATATTACCTTTCGGTAAACTACCGTCCGGTTGTAAAGGAAAGCGATGAACAAGAAACTGTTAAGGCAATGTCTAATGACATGCATTTGTTCATGGTCTAATTACGTGTCGGATGCTAGTACTATCCTTGGTAGGAGCAATAATAAAGATCATCCTATGATTTTTCGGTCTGGCACAAGGTCCTGTCTCCGACCATGCTATGCAACCACCGTTCTTACGGTTGACACCCGATTTGGTTCAGGTGACCTAATGAATTCCAGGTGAATTCCTAGGATTTTACGTTCAATGGTAATGAACGCATTGAAAATGGGTTTTCAGAAAACAAATCGGTTTGTATTTTTGATCAAAATATTTTCTCGTTCAAGCTCGAGTTTAGATATCATTGAATTCCATGAGTTTGAATTCTCAATCTTTAAGGTCAATCTCAAGGATTGAGTAATATCAGTCTTAAAAGTTGATTTTTAATCTTTAAGGAGATTATCCTTTATGGGGATCTGATTCATTAGTCTTATCAAGCTAATTTGCACGGTGCCTCCCCATTGTACGAGATAAATCCTTCTCATGGTTAGGATAAATCTGACCACTTGGCGACCCTGTTTGATGCTGAGGTTCGTGGATTTCCTGCTGATTTTAGAGATGACTTTTCTAGATTTTTCGTCAACCTACAGCTGGTCTGGACGACAACTTCTTGACCTAAATCAAGAAGCGCGTGTCTTTTTCGGAAGACTTTACTTCCTTTTAATGATGGAATTGATTCATCGTGTAGATCCATCTTTCTTTCAAATATATTACAGTAAACCGGGTAAAACTGATTAGTATCATCCAAAGCAAAAGTACCTGCAATAATCTTGTACAAAAATATGTGATATATGTTTTAAATTGAATAACTTGGTACATTCTTCCCACACTTAGTTTCTTTCTTTGCCTTTTTATTTTCTTCTATTTCATTTTAAATGAATTAAATCGTTTTAGGGTGTTTCTCAATTTATGTCCTTTCTGAGGTAACGATAATTTCGGCATTAACACCTAGTTTTATCGTTCATAAATATGTATAAACATGATTTTGAATTCATTTAGTTAAAAAATTTTAAAATTTTCATAATATTTAGAAAATAAGCCAAGTATAAACCCGAGAGAATTTATAACCCTTCCCCACACTTGAGATCATGCAATGCCCTCATTTGCATGAAATCAGACTAAATTTAAATTCATGAGGGTGATTAGCGTAGAAAAGTGATTAAAAATACCGAGTTTGCAAACATATTGTTGTTATTTCACATTTGATATTGTCGTCAAAATTATTAGCTTTTGCTGAACTTAATGCTAGTCTTTGAAAGTGCGCTGTTTTACCCTGTTTTGTACATAACATAAAATACAAACATATATACATATTTTTGAAGTTTGGTATATAACCCCACGTTCAAAAATTTATAAAGTATAATATTTTTGGCATACTTTAAATCAATAAAATTAAAAATAATGATAACAAAATTTGTCGCCCCGCCCTCGGGTAACGTAATTTCAGCTTAATGACCTAGTCTTCAACTCACGACGAATTTTAGAAATCATTTTTTTAACTTAATGAAATAAAGTACATTTTTGTTTTTAAAAACTTAAATTAAAATGCATATTAATTTCATAAAAAAAAAACCTACAAAACAAAAATTCAGAATGGAGGGAGAAAACTAGTTCTTTAGTGTCTGCTAGCGGAAAAGACCAATCGGGTTCCATTCTCGGAACTACACGAGAACAGAACAACTAACTCTAGATAGCATTTTCTTTTTAGAACATTTGAATCTCCCCACACTTAGGTAGCCGTGGTGTCAAAATTGTGATTAACTTCATCGTTAATTTCTCTTGGTCCATAATCAACTTGCATATCCGTGACTTTTTCTTTAAGCCATTGGTCGGATTCCTGTGTAATATCCACAATTTCAACTAGTTTCTCCTTTTCTTTAGGTGATAGATTGGATACTAACCGGTTACATAACTTAAAGTTCCCCTTGGTTCTAGCATCGCGAATCTGTTTAATAAGTTTCTTCATTGAACTATTAATAACGAGATCATTTAATTTCGTATCAACAACGGGGTTCTTTGTTATCATGTCATCATTAGGTGTTACTTCATTTTCCCCACACTTAGGCGTTTCATTATTATTAAGCACTACCGTTGGAGTTGGTAAAACAACATGGTTGTTACCAATCGTTTTTGCTGGTTCAATGGTTTTGGTTGGTGGAGATTTAGACTTTCGAATCATAAAGGTGATCGATTTGTTACCACTACTAAGTGTCATTCTTCCATTTCCTACATCAAATAACGCCCCGGTGGACGCAAAGAATGGTCGACCTAAAATTAGAGGAATGTTTGGGTCCTCTTCTATGTCAATGACAATGAATTCGACTAGAAAGGTTAAATTACCTACTTGAATGGGTAGGTTGTCAGCAATTCCAACTGGGTGCTTAATGGTTTGATCAAAGAGTCGAACACTCATATCCGTTGGACTTAACTTACCTACACCTAATCTCTTATATAAGGAAAGAGGCATAACACTCACACTTGCACCTAAATCTGCTAGTGCATCATACATGAAACAATCACTAAGTAGACAAGGAACAATAAATTCACCCGGATCACCTACCCTAGGTGGAGGTTTTGGTGGAACTGTATTCACCGGGTTTACTTCTACGGCTTTTGTTTCTTGTACTTTCTTATTCTTTTTCTTCTTCTTCTTTCCAGAGGTATCACAATCTTTATTACCTATCACTTGCTCATACTCAACTCCTTTTCTTGGAAACGGGATGGGTGGTTTGTATGGTGCCACCATTGGCTTTACATACTCGGGTGGTGGTGGTGTAACTTCTTCATTGTTACTCTCATCTAAAACCTTCCCATCTTCTGGTGCTGGTTTTTCAGAATTCGTTGAAACCATATTAACATTCTCATTCCGAGGATTTACTTCAGTATTACTCGGTAGCTTTCCTTGTTCCCTCTCACTCATCATGCTAGCAAGAGTACCTACGTGTTTTTCTAGATTCAAAATGGAAGCTTGTTGAGTTCTTAATGACTGATCAAATCTCTCGTTCGTTTGGGTTTGAGATGTAATGAATTGTGTTTGAGATTCAATCAGCTTTGCCATCATTTCTTCTAGATTTGGCTTTTTCTCTTCGGGTTGTTGTGGTGGTTTATACAAGCTAGGTCTTTGTTGATTGAAAGTGTTGTTTTGAGTCGGTTGGTTATTCGGACCTTGTTGGTTATACCAGTTATTTTCGGGTCCTTTTGGATTGTAAAGAATGTTTTGATTTCGATTTAAGTTTAGCCTTGGCGGTTGATAATTATTTTGATAATTATTTCCCGGCCTTTGGTTCATATAGGAAACATTCTCTCGTTGTTCCATCGTTGGTTCAATGTGACAATCTTTCAATAAGTGTGGTCCACCGCATTGCTCACAACTGATTCGTATTGCGTGAATATCTTTATTCATCTTTTCCATTCGTCTTTCGAAAGCATCTATTTTTGCGGAAACGGAATCAAAGTCATGGCTAGAATCGGCTCTAGCCACTTTAGATGAACGAAAAATATCTTTTTCTTGGTGCCACTCATGCGAGTGGGAGGCTGTATTATCAATAATTTTGTAAGCTTCAGTTGCGGTTTTCTTCATGATGGAACCACCAGCTGTTATGTCGATGTCTTTTCGTGTAGCAACGTTGACACCTTGGTAGAATATTTGTACTATTTGGTAAGTGTCTAAACCGTGTTGAGGACATCCTCTCAACATCCTTACGAATCTTGTCCACGCCTCATATAATGTTTCATTTGGCTTTTGCGCGAAAGTAACAATTTCTCCTTGAAGTCTCACGGCTTTAGATGCCGGAAAGAATTGTTTAAGAAATTTTTCAACTAAAACATCCCATGTGTCAATCGCCCCTTCAGGTAACGATTCTAACCAATCTTTGGCTTCTCCCTTTAAAGTCCAGGGAAACAACATGAGATAGATCTGCTCATCTTCCACTTCTCGGATTTTGAATAGTGTATAAATTCTTTTAAACGTACGAAGGTGTTCGTTAGGATCTTCATTCGGTGCACCACTGAATTGGCATTGGTTAGTTACCATGTGTAGAATTTGTCCTTTGATTTCATAATCTGGCGCATTAACTTCTGGCTTAATAATGGCGTGACCTTGGCCCGTGCGTGTGGCTCTCATTCGATCTTCCATACTTAGAGGTTCCGTTACTTCCATAATTGAATTTGTTGAATACGAATCACTAGAGGACTCTGATTTAACGGTTTGTGGTTCAGGAGGAATAATTAGTGGTTCAGGATCTTGGAATTGTCCTTGAATATGCTCCGGGTTCTTAATTGTGAAGTCGGGTTCAAAAGATGGATTATCGGAAATTTGAGTTGGAGTTCTTGTTCGACTAGATGACGATTCTAAAGAAAAATCAACGGCGACAATATTTGCTAGATGTCTTGATCGAGTTACAGGTGGTGAACGTGTGAAAGGTGGTGAACGTTTTGCTCGGTGCATTCACTGAATATCCTATTAGTTTTTAAAAAGGAAAGAAAAATTATAATAAGTTATCCAATCAATAGACTTTTCTGATTTTGCCCACGTTTCGAATAGCCAAAAGATGCAGCAGAGGGGCAGGATTCGTTTGGTCTCAATATAATTGAGTACTGTTTGGCTCCAATAACCCGGTCCACGTACAAATCCAACTATTACTACGAACCAGAAAATTTTGATGTCTATCAATTTAACCACTTAAAATAAATTTTCGTAATTTTAAGAAATTTAGAGAAGAAGTAGAAAAAAAATCTAAATCCTAAAAACTAGAATGGCGAGAAATAAGAGAGAAAAAGAGTGCGCGTCGAAAAGTGTCGAAAAATGAAAAAGGTCGAAAAATAGGCGTCGAAAAATAAAAATAAGAAAGTAGTGCGAAATACGGCGTCGTAAAATTCTAAAGCACCTAAAACTTAGTCTAAGGAATAAGCACTTAAGGGATTTTACGGCAAAGCCTAAAAATTCTAGAAGTAAAAATAACTATGGAAAACTAAACTTAATACTAAAAGTTGCGACTATAGTCTAAAAATCTAAAGGTAATAAAACTAAAAAAAACATTTTTTTTTTATAGACAAAATCTTAAAAAAATATAATTTTTTTTTTTTTACGTTTTTTTTTTTTTTTACGTTTTTTTTTTTTTTAAACGTTTTTTTTTTTTTTTTTGTTCGTTTTTTTTTTACGTTTTTTTTTTTTTTTTTTTTATTTTTGCAAATATAAATTAAAAATATAGCGTTTTAGTGCTCCCCGGCAGCGGCGCCAAAAACTTGATGATGTAGCGTGAGGGTACGAAATAGTATTATTTTTACTAGGAAATACTACAAAATATGACACAAGTTTTATTAATTTACGGATGGGATATACCTAAACCTTGCTACAACACTATAGGTAGTGTACCTAATCGTAGAGTAGTGTAGTTTTTAGTAAGTCCGGTTCGTTCCACAGGGAGCTAGTGATTACTTACTATATTTTTATAAAACTATATTTATATAAATATATATATATATATATATATATATATATATATAAGTAGTAATATTATTATAAAAGGGGGGTTTTACCGTTTAATGACCGGTTTGTCGATTCTATATTTTAAGCGCAAAGATAAATGACGATAATTAAAGTGCGTAAAATAATGACAATAAATAAAATGACAGTAAATAAAATTGCGAGTAATAAAATGACAGTAAATAAAGATACGATGAGAAATATAATAAAAGAATTATGCTTATTTAAACTTCCGTAATCATGATGTTTGACGTGTTGATTTTAATTTATTACCATGGGTTAATTGTCCTTTGTCCTGGTTTATTTGATACGTCTATCTGGTTTTTGTCCATAATAGTCCATCGGTCATAAATATAAAGTGCGAGTGTCCTCGTCAAATTACCCTTATACCCGAAGTCAAATATTCCAACTAATTAAGGATTTAAACTGTGACGCAGTTATCACTTCTGTCAACAATTACACCAGTTATCACTGTATGTAATCTACCCCTGTTTTGATTAGATATGAATATTAATTTACCCACTTGATCAGTTTGAATAATCAATTACCCAACCCGAATAATTAATTAAATGATTATAATAGATTTCATATGAACGTCACTAAATAGGACAACCATAATCATTATTAATTATTAGGATAATTAATTTGAAGATAGGTTCGACAGACTCCAATGAGTTGTCACTCAATTAGACAATACCCCCCATCTATTAATAGTCAATAGTCCAATTTCCACAAGTGTCGGTCTTTTGCCCAAACCTTAATTATGGTACAAAGCCCAATTACCCAATTTTAGTAATTAGCCCAACATCATGATTACTTCGTTTTAAATAAGCATAATAATAACTTAGCTACGAGACATTAAATTAAAAAGGAAAGACATAACTTACAGTGGGTATTAATATCGTAGTATTACACGGGCAGAGTCTTGACTTAAAACCCGTAAATCATTTGTTACAATACTAAACTAAATCATAATTATTAAAATTATAATTAAAATTATAATTATTTATTTATGTTATATGTTTACAGAGAAGGAAAAGAAAAAGATGTGTTTGAGTTCGTGCATAAACTGCCTTTTTATAGGCATTTGGCCAGATTTTTACTGCCATGCGACTCGCATGGGTTTATGCCTATTTGCCATGCGACTCGCATGGCCACGCTGGACAGCTCACATATCTTTTGTCTTCTTGTTCGTCGACATATTTATTAAATATATATAAAATATAAATAATTTTAATAATTATTTATATATTATATTATATTTATGTGCATAGTAGACTAGATATTTTTGGTCCATTGCGTCGGGCGTTTCTTCTTGGCTCGGGTCCCGGTTCCGGATTTTCGGACGTCCTTTCGTACTATTTTATATCGTGTACTTTGCGTTTTGTAACTTGTACTCTTGTCATTTTTAGACGTTCCTCATCAATAATTTGAACCTTTTTAATTGTATCTTGTACATTTGAGCATTTTGGACCTTTTTGTCTTCAAATCTTCGTTTTCGCCTTTTGTCTTCGCACTTATTTAAAATAAACGAATATTACTTGAAAATGGAACAATTGCAACTAAAATCTTGTCTTTCTTGGGGGATTTTGCTATGAAATATATGTTCCTTTTTAGCCTTATCAATTATTAACGATAATACTAATAATTATCTTAATGATAATATAGTAATAATAATATTAACAATAACAATAACCATTTTTAAATAATGATATATATATTAATAATGTTAATAATTATAATAATACCAATAATAATAATAATAATAATAATAATAATAATAATAATAATTGGATAATAATAATAATACTAATTATAACTTTAACGATAATAACGATAGTAATAATAATAAAATAATAACAATTTTTTAATGATAAATCCTTTTATTGATAAAGATAATAATAATAATAATAATAAGATAAAACTAGAACGACGATAATAACGACGATAATAATAATCATTTTTAATAATAATACAAAAATTCGATGGACTATAACTTCAAATCCGTTCATCGAAATCATTCGATATCTAAATGAAAAGTTCTTAATTTTTCGCTAGCTTTCTAACGACATGCATATATTATACCTTATCTCAGTCGCATATATAACTAATTCAGGATTCAACATAACCTAACTAAAGGCAATATCAAAAGTACAAACATGCATAATCCTATAAACTCGAGCACTAGTCAGGGATACACTATTAGTATGTAAAAGTTAAATTATGAGTACTCACGTATCAATATTGAGATTCAATATTGCAGGAAAGGTACGTAGATGCAACGGAGATGATAAACACTATATTGACCTCACGAGCATACCCATGAACCATACCCAATCACCTCCATAGCTATAACCCATAATTTTCTTAATCCAATCCCACTCGAAAAACAATTTCGAAATCACTCGGACAGCACTCTGACGTAATATTTTATGTATACTAATAATATCTTGAAATAATACATAGTAAATATATATATATGTAAATCGATTGAGAGAGTTTAGAGAAAAATATTTTCAAGTTTATATGAAATAATGAAACCTATTGAATTCTATTTATAATAGATTTTTGAATTATTAAAGTATGAATTATTAAAGTGAATTATTAAAGTATGAATTATTAAAGTGAATTATTAAAGTATGAATTATTAAAGTGAATTATTAAAGTATGAATTATTAAAGTGAATTATTAAAGTGAATTATTAAAGTTAAAGTAAAGTAAAAATAAAGTAAAGGTAAAGTTTAAGTATAGTAAAAGTATAAAACTATGTACGTATAATACGCGTATAAATATATATAATATTAATTTAAATCGTTATATATATTTAATAAAATAAAATATAAATATCGTTATCTTTATTATACTGGTTAAGTAATGAGTTGTCAAAAGTGGTTCTAGATATTTATAAAAGTTATATACGTTTTAATAATAAAGTTCTTTTTAAACTGAAAACGTTTTTGTACGTTTGAAACTAAATCAAATAAATATAATAATTTTATTTTCTAAAACCAAATATATTTTTAAGAATCATTTTGTTTAAAGGTTAAAATAATGGAAATCGTTATATCATAAAATGTTTTAGAAAAGTAGAATCATATATATTCATAATAGGTTTCAAGTTTTTAAATTACAGTTTGTTGGTGAAGCATGGGATAAAGTTCAAAGGTTAAATAAACGTATGAAATTATCTTAATGAAAAATGTCGAGTTACTTAACTTGTCGATATCTAACATCTAAGTTATTTACACTTCACGTTCTTACTTATAAATCACTTTACCATTTTCCGAATGTTGTCAAAAAGAATAGATTTCTTAAATCACAGTGGACCTCATAACATAGACCCGTAATCATATCATAATGTATCTGATAAATCAATCATTTGATATTATCTTCTAATTCCATCGATAAACATATTGAAACAAATACGTTCATGTAAAGTATTATACGTTTAATACTTTATTAATATTCTCAAGTTATAATATATATACATATTTATTTATATATAACGGTTCGTGAATCGTCAGAATTTGGTCGAGGTTATAATGAATGTATGAACACAAATTAAAATTCTTGAGATTTAACTTAATAAACATTGCTTATCGTGTCGGAATAATATAAAGATAAAGTTTAAATTTGGTTGGAAATTTCCGGGTTGTCACAAATAGTGTTTTATGAGCGGCTATTGAATAAAAGTTTTAAATATATGTTTTAACTAAAGGGGATGATTCTCACACACTGTTTTTTGATCCTCACACACCAATTTACTTGAACTCCTCCCTAATAATAGGGTAAAAGGGTGTGTGAGGATCAAAAAACAGTGTGTGAGAATCATCCCCCTTTAACTAATGTCTACGTGACTACTTATTTTTATATTTTCCTAAAAAGTTAAGTTAATATTTTGTTTCGAAAAATATATCAATAACTAAAAAATTAAGAATTATAGAGAAAGTGATATGTGGCAACATTATATACGAATTATCTTTATAGTTATACTTGTGCAAATAATGTATGTCATAAAAATTCTAACATTTTATTTCTTTATTGTTTGAAGATCAAGTAGTGAACATATCTTATTAGGAGGTTTTATGAACCTTAAACCAAAGCACAAAGAGATCGATACAATAGGTTTGGGTTTATATATGAATAAAACATTTTGATTAGTTTATAATTATAAAGTTTAATTAACTAATTTAATTTTATTTAAAAATAATTGTTAAGTTTATCACATGTGGCTTTTATCTAGACTCTCAAGTTAATCCCACGACAAATTAATATAATCAGTTAGTTAAATTATACGGCGTATTTCATATTTTATGTGTTAAAATATTATTTTTTATAAATCAATAAAATTAATTAATGATTTTGATCGGTCAAGTAAACCTCAATTTTAAAATTGAAGGCATAGATTACCGTGAAAATTACATACCTTAACTTAGGACCTTAATTTAGGGGGATTATTTTAGGAAGTTATTATTATTTGATTCAGTTTAATTGAAAAAATGACATGTTTATTTAATTCAGTTTAATTGAAGAATTGACACGTGTGCAAATTTAATTCAGATTAATTGATAAATTGACACGTATGATTATTGGCACCCGCTTTATAATAATGTATAGATAAAGCGCGTGCCAATAATTCTACATGTCATTCTCTCAATTAATCTGAATTAAATTTGCATACGTGTCAAATTCTCAATTAAACTGAATTAAGTAATTTTATGTGTCATTATCCTAATTAAGGAGATTATTACCTTTACCATATTAAACTATTAAAAAGTTAATTTATATGTAAACTAAATCAAAACGTTGAATCAAATACTTTATATAAGTAAAATAAATCGTGATGATATTTAAAAAACTAATAAGTAAGAGATTAACTAATAAGTTATCATGTATTTTAGATTTGTGGTTATGGATATATTCTTTTGATTAGTAAGAGAGTAACTATAAATTATTATGTATTGTAGATTTGTAGTTATGGATATATCTAATGTGGCTTGCTTTTAATAATTATTTTTTATTTTATTTTAGGTACATATACATATGAATTAGGTAAAAAAACTCTTTAACAATATTTAATGATACTCCTTCCTTCCTTCCTGATTTTGATTGTACGACTTTTATTTTAACATGATGTGTAAGTTATGAAGTAACAAATTTAGAGGTAGTTGATTTTAATATTCAATGACACTATAACAATTTTAAAATCTTAATCTGCAACGAACTTCACCAAAATATGTACTTCTACTTTTGTTATATACTCAACAGTTGCGAATTGTATTCTTAGAACTCCCGTTCAACGAACGAGCTCATAAAATTGCAACGAACTTCACCATAATATGTACTTCATTCAACAATTGCGAAATCATATTCTTTTTTTTTTCTTTTTTTTTTTGAAAAGCTTGCGAAATCATATTCTTGGAACTTTCTTCCAACGTACGGGCTCATAAATTGTATCGAACAACAACAACAACAAAACCCAATACCACATAGATGGTGTATGAGGGAGGTGAGATGTCATAACCCGTCCTTAACCATAAGAACGAGTTAGATAACGTATGATTTCATTGCGAGGTATTGACCTCTATATGCGACATTTTTAAAAGAACAACTGCATTTATTTTACATTACAAACCATAACTCTTATTTTAATACAAGCTTTAGACAATAAAAAGATGATTATCGTTTAGCGATAATCTTAGACTTACAAACTTTACATGTGATGATAACAATACGATTTCTAGCATATTTTACATTACAAATCCTCCGATATGCAGTTTTATTTTTGACACAAATATGCATACTCAAGATCTTGTTTAAATTCAACATGTTGCAACGGAAGCTTCTAATTATCACCTGAGAATAGACATGTTTAAAACGTCAACATAAAGTTGGTGAGATATAGGTTTAATGCCGGCAGCAATATATATATAGACCACAAGATTTCATATATAAACGTTTTAATAAAAATATTCTAAGTGGTTGAGCACTTGGTAACCATACTTAACATTTAATCACGTCGCATATTCCCTTTATTATAAAATCTTACTACACCGTACCAAGTGTAGTCACGAAACGAAGTACTGTGCAACCGTTGAATACTGGTCGTCCAGTCCGGTTGGGGTTGTCAGGCCCGATAGATCTATCAACAGGATTCGCGTTTACAATACCGCTGTAAATAACAGTTACCAAGCTACAGGGAAGTATGCCAGTGGTACAACTCAACGTAGAATATATTTTTCAGTTACTTGTGTCCATATCGTAAAACATAAAATACATGTATTCTCATCCCGAAATATTTAGAGTTTAAAAGTGGGACTATATACTCACTTTTGCCTTGAAGATATATATATTTTGACTTGGTCTCCGGTTGATATCACGAACCTATCCATATATAATATATCAATACCTTTTCTTTTTAAACAATCGTCACATATATATACTTATAATACTTTTAATACTTTTAATAATTCCTTAGTCCGTAGTTAGCAGTCCGATGTTAGTAATTCAATTTTAAATGGTTCATTTTTAGGTGTTTAATAAACCTCCAACGAAATAAATAAAACCCCCATCGTATATGTATTGGTCGAGATTAATCTTGACCCATGGTACCGGTGTTGTCAAATGACGTGTTGCGTACATAAAGTACCGGTGTTGTCAGATGACGTGTTGCGTACAATCATGGGAATCTTATGATTAATCTTCTCGTATTGTTTACGGGTGATCCTGAACCATATAAAATTAAATTATGAGTACATATATATGAAATATCATGTTATTTTAAAAATATGTGATTTATTTAATTTTCTCCAATTATTTTCGTAGCTAAACTAGTCTTAGATATCCGATCTCGTTTTGGTCATAGTTTCTTCGTTACAACTCCGTTTCCGTTGGTTCAACTTGCCACTTCCTTGGATCGAGTCCCTCTTTAAGAATATGAACTGTAAATACCTTAGTTTGCATTCGAAATCACAGGTCATAGGTCAAACTTTGGTGAAACTTATGAAGTTAATCATTTTCCATCATGTAAACAACCTTAAATGATTATTTTTCTAAAAATACTTATACTTTGAGTTAAATCATAAAATTTTTATGCGTTAACATATTCATAGTAAAAATCATTTTTCCAGAAAATAAACCTCCAATTCAAAATTTAAGATGGTTTTTAATTATCCAACCCAAAACAGCCCCCGGTTACACTCCGACGTCGTAAAAACAGTTTTTAAGGTGTTCTTTGAAAAACCAAGTTAAACCTTGTTAAATTAGCATATATTTAAGATATATTACAGGTCTTGAAGTATTTTAAAAGTTAAGTTAGAAGGATCTATTTAGTTTGCAAACAAGTTTGAAAACATTCAAACTATGTTCTTGTTGTTAAAATTTTATACCACAAAATAAGATAGCTATATATATATGAATCGAATAAGGTTATGAACAAAGTTACTACCTCAAGTTACTTGGACAAGATTTCTGTAAAAGAGGAGTAAGAACCTAGAACCAAAAGGGTGATGGAATTGGATGAAAGATTGGAAGTAAGTTTGTGTTCTTGGAAAGGATTCTTGAAGTGTTTTTGTAAGGGTTTTCTTATGGTGATTAAGGCTTGTTTCTATGGCTAGATCTTCATGATTTCTTGCTGAATGGTTATGAAGTTTAAGGGTTAAGAAAGAGTGTGTGTTTTAGCTAGAAAATGGAAGTGAAAGTTGAATCAAAATGAGGATACATGATCCTCCTTAAAAACGTGATTTAGGGGGGGGAAAGGACAAAATTTTTAGCTTGTAATCTTGTGTATTTGTCAAACAATCATACAAAAGCAATTACCTCTACCTTAGGGCAGTAACAAGGGCTAGTTAGGTGGTGATTTGATGTGTATATACCAATAGTAAATACGTATAGGAGCTAGGTATGATACGAGTACTTATACTCTAGATATACGTATAGAAATTTTGTGAAAAATGGAATGAGGATTCAAATATAGCTATCTTTTGTGAATACACTTATATGGTTTTATGTATTTAAGTTCTTAAAAGTGATTAAATACATTACTTGTACGATATATGTATAAACATTATAGATTATAAGTATTTATGTCAAATAACGTTACGTATGGTTATCGTTTTGAAAACTTAAGTTAGTAGTTTCAAAACATACTTATAACTTATTGTTATTAATACAAAATGAGGTATTAAAACATTCATTAATCATGTTAAATATGTATATATACATATATATACACAAACGTATAATTATCATATATTGTATAGTTCGTGATATCATCGGTCAAACTAGACGGTCAAACGTTGTGTAAAACTCTTTTCGGAAACATAAATCTCAACAATTTGGATTGCTTATCATGTTAGTAAGGTTTAATTTATGTAAATATTAATCTTATAAGTATAGAACGATCGAAAAAGTGCGGGTCGTTACATTACCTCCCCGTTAAATAAATTTCGTCCCGAAATTTTAAAATTGTACCTATTTTGCGTCATCGAGAAACAAGTGTGGATACTTTTGTTTCATCTGATCCTCTCGTTCCCAAGTAAACTCAGGACCTCTTCGAGCATTCCAACGAACCTTAACGATCGGTATGTTGCTCTGCTTGAGCTGTTTAACTTCACGGTCCATGATTTCGATTGGTTCTTCGATGAATTGTAGTTTCTCATCGACATGGATTTCTTCAAGAGGAATGGTGAGATCTTCCTTTGCAAGACACTTCTTAAGGTTTGAGACGTGAAATGTATTATGTACTCCGGCGAGTTGTTGTGGTAACTCGAGTCGATA
The DNA here is from genome assembly GCF_046630445.1 of Rutidosis leptorrhynchoides. Lineage (NCBI taxonomy): Eukaryota > Viridiplantae > Streptophyta > Magnoliopsida > Asterales > Asteraceae > Rutidosis > Rutidosis leptorrhynchoides. The sequence goes on along the minus strand of NC_092342.1, from coordinate 346,245,032 downwards.
AGCTACCGGTCCAATGCGTTCGATAATCTTGAACGGGCCTACATATCTTGGGTTCAGTTTACCCCTTTTTCCGAAGCGTATTACACCTTTCCACGGTGACACCTTTAACATAACCATGTCACCGATCTGAAACTCTAATGGTTTCCTTCGAACATCGGCGTAGCTCTTTTGGCGACTACGGGCTGTTTTCAATCTCTCCTTGATTTGTACTATCTTCTCAGTCGTTTCGTGTATGATCTCGGGACCAGTTAATTGTCGATCTCCTACTTCATTCCAACAAATAGGAGATCTACACTTCCTTCCGTACAATGCTTCGAATGGCGCAGCTTTAATGCTCGCATGATAACTATTATTATACGAGAATTCTGCTAATGGTAGATATTTATCCCATCCGTTTCCAAAATCGATCACACATGCCCTGAGCATGTCTTCAAGAGTCTGAATCGTTCTTTCACTCTGCCCGTCGGTTTGCGGATGATACGCGGTACTCATATCCAAACGAGTTCCTAGGGCCTCCTGTAGTGATTGCCATAACTTTGATGTAAATCTACTATCACGATCGGATATAATGGAAATAGGTATTCCATGCCTTGAAACAACTTCCTTTATATACAATCGTAATAGTTTCTCCATTCTATCCGTTTCCTTTATAGGCAAGAAATGTGCAGACTTGGTGAGACGATCAACAATCACCCAAATGGTGTCGTATCCCCAGGCAGTCTTTGGTAACTTCGTGATGAAATCCATGGTAATACCATCCCATTTCCATTCTGGGATTTCTGGTTGTTGAAGTAACCCTGACGGCTTCTGGTGTTCAGCTTTGACTTTGGAACAAGTTAAACATTCCCCAACATATGTTGCAACGTCTGTCTTTAAATTAGGCCACCAATAATGTGTCTTAAGATCTTGGTACATCTTTCCAACTCCAGGATGTATCGAGTATCTTGTCTTATGTGCCTCATTCAATATCAACTTCCTTAATCCACCCAACTTCGGTACCCAAATACGGTTTGCAAAATATCGAATTCTATCTTCCCGTATAACGAGTTGCTTCTCATACTTCTTCATTATTTCATTTCCTATATTTTCTTTAGTAAGTGCTTCTCGTTGAACTTCTTTGATTTGTGAGTTGAGATTCATGCGAATTTTTATGTTCATCGCTCGTACTCGAATTGGTTCTCGTTCCTTTCTGCTTAGAGCGTCGGCCACCACGTTCGCTTTCCCGGGATGATAACGAATTTCACAATCCTAGTCATTTATTAACTCAACCCACCTACGTTGCCTCATGTTCAGCTGTTTTTGATCGAAAATATGTTGAAGGCTTTTATGATCAGTAAACACAGTGCATTTAACCCCATACAAGTAGTGTCTCCATATCTTCAATGCAAACACGACTGCTCCCAGTTCTAGATCATGCGTCGTATAATTCCGCTCGTGAATCTTTAATTGTCGGGATGCGTATGCAATAACTTTCTTCTGTTGCATAAGAACGCAACCAAAACCTTGTCGCGAAGCGTCACAATATATTTCAAAATCATCGTTCCCTTCTGGTAACGATAAAATAGGCGCCGTAGTCAACTTCTTTTTCAGTAATTGAAATGCACTCTCCTGCTCAGAAGTCCATTCATATTTCTTCCCTTTTTGCGTTAACGCTGTCAACGGCTTAGCTATTCGGGAAAAAATCTTGAATAAACCTTCTATAATAACCGGCTAAACCCAAAAATTGGCGTATCTGCATTGGTGTCTTAGGAGTCTCCCATTTTTCAATGGCTTCAATTTTTGCTGGATCAACCTGAATTCCTTTGCTACTAACAACGTGGCCAAGAAATTGCACTTCTTTCAACCAGAAAGCACATTTAGAAAATTTAGCATATAGCTGTTCTTTTCTTAACAACTCTAATATCAACCTTAAATGCTGCTCATGCTCTTGCTCACTCTTGGAATAGATAAGAATATCATCAATGAAAACGATAACAAACTTATCTAAATATGGACTACAAACTCGATTCATGAGGTCCATGAATACAGCTGGCGCATTCGTCAATCCAAACGGCATGACCAAAAATTCGTAATGACCATAACGTGTCCGAAAAGCAGTTTTCGGTATATCTTCTTCTTTGACGCGTAGTTGATGATAGCCCGATCTTAGGTCAATTTTCGAGTACACACATGATCCTTGGAGTTGATCAAATAAGTCGTCAATTCTCGGTAGTGGATACCGATTCTTGATAGTTAACTTATTTAATTCACGATAATCTATACACATTCGGAAAGATCCGTCTTTCTTCTTGACGAATAAAATTGGAGCTCCCCACGGTGAAGTACTTGGTCGTATGAATCCACGATCCAGTAATTGTTTTAACTGACTTTGAAGTTCTTTTAACTCGGACGGTGCAAGTCTATATGGAGCACGGGCAACTGGTGCAGCTCCTGGTACTAAATCTATTTGAAATTCTACAGATCTAAATGGAGGTAATCCCGGCAACTCTTCCGGAAATACTTCAGGAAAATCTCTTGCCACAGGCACGTCATTGATGCACTTCTCTTTTTCTTTCTTTTCGACTTTATTAACATGTGCTAAGATAGCATAGCACCCTTTCTTCAAGCACTTTTGAGCTTTCAAATAACTAATGAGTTTTAGCTTTGAGTTACCCTTCTCTCCATAAATCATTACTGGCGTTTTATTCTTACGAGGAATGCGAATTGCCTTCTTGGCGCACACAACTTCAGCTCCTATTTTGGACATCCAGTCCATGCCGACTATTACATCAAAACTTCCTAATTCTACGGGTATTAAGTCAATTTTAAATGTTTCTCTGGCTAAATTTATTTTACAATCACGGCAAATTTTATCGGCTTTAATTAGTTTACCATTAGCTAACTCAATCATGTACTTAGCATCTAGAGGTAATGATGAACAATTCAATTTAGCGTGAAAGTCTCTACACACGTAACTTCTATCAGCACCAGTATCAAATATAATAGATGCGGATAAGTTATTAATGGTAAACGTACCCGTAACAAGCTCCGGGTCTTCACATGCCTCTCTAGCATTAATAACAAATGCTCTCCCACGTGCAGGTCCGATATTCTTCTCTGGATTCGGGCACTGGCTCTTATAGTGACCTTGTTTTTCACACCCAAAACAAGTAATGGTAGCCAAAGCAGTTCTATTTGCATTGGTGGCAGGAGTCTTGGTACCATTTGTATTTGTAACGAGAGCCCTACAATCTTCAGCAAGATGACCCTTTCGATTACATTTGTTGCATACCACATTACAGTAACCAGAGTGATGTTTGTGGCATTGGTTGCATAAAGAATTTTGTCCTTTATAACCAAAGCTTAAACCACTACCCGTACCTTGCGTGTTTTCTTGTTTCTTAAAAGATTGTTGTTGGTTACCTCGATCATAATTTCCATTCCACTTTCTTTTGTTACCTGATACCTTCACATCAGTATTGGATACTTTCTTATCCATGATGACCTGATCCATTAGCTCGTTTGCCATGATTATAGCTTCATGAATTGTCTTAGGTTTCGATGCTGTAACATTTGCCTTGACCTTTTTCGGCAAACCATCTTTGTACATTTCAATCTTCCGTTCTTCGGTTGGAACCAATTCAGGACATAGCAAAACTAATTCCATGAATCGCTGATTGTAGTTGGTGATTTCAGTACCAATAACCTTCAGACTTCGTAACTCATCTTCCAACTTCCTAACCTCGTTCCTTGGACAATATTCGTTGATTAACATTGTTTTGAATTCTTCCCACGGAGTATCATAAGCTACATCTCCTCCTATAGCCTTCACATAATTTTTCCACCACGTGAGTGCACTATCTTGTAAAGTGCACGATGCATACTTGGTCATGTCCTTTTCAACACAACCACTGATTTTAAACACAGTCTCCATCTTTTCTATCCACCGGGTTAAACCGATCGGTCCTTCTGTTCCACTGAATGATGAGGGCATGCAAGCTTGAAAAGTTTTGTAAGTGCACCCCACACGAGGATTTGGGTTAACTGCAGCACCACTTGTAGCCTCGACCCATAACATTCTGTCGTTCACTCGCTGATTGATGAGTTCCTGGATTTCTTGTTTCGTCATTCGGTTCAATCGCGCCATATTCTTCTATAAGAATGGAAAGAAAATAATTATTCACATGGAATATTATAGATGTAGTGTATATTTACAGTACATTATAGCTTATTAATAATATGAACCAGGTATTATTATAAAAGCCTTTTCTTCTTATTAGCGTTTTATAATTATATCTAGGGTAGTACCTACCCGTTAATGTCCATACTTAATAGCTTAGTACAGAATCAATTACTACCATCTAAATAATACTTAACCATGAAAAATTATTGCATTTCACACTTCACTATTTTACATATGCTTATCTTACATCGAACATTAAACAAACCACACTAATAATATTATACAAAACATTATATGATCCCATGGTTTAATACGGCAGCGCATCGTTTGGTCTATTTTCTAGGACGTTTAGGTTCAAAGAATCGCTTAACGCTTATCCTGGCTGTCTGCCTATATTTTGGCTGTGGGACTGAAGAACTGGATGCCGGGATAGAACGAATAGGAATAGCGGGAATAGGGGTGGTAGTGTCTAGTGGAGTTGGTGCCACATCATCCTTACTAAACTCGGGATTTGAATTTTCTAATTCATTAGCCTTTCGTTTCTTTCCTAGTTCGAACTCGTCTTTTGTAATTTCCTGTATTTCTTCCTCGGGTTCACTTTCCTCCTCGGGTTCACTTTCCTCCTCGGGTTCACTTTTCGGGTTCTCTATAGTCGGTTCATCCGGAATTTGTGAGTCTTCCCCAAAGATATTATTTTCGTCATCGGATAGGTTAATGACTGGAACACCATCTGAAGATTCTGGTTCGGAGTCGCTGAACGTGATGACAAGTTTTGAGCCCGACATCTATCACACAACAACTAACCCATTAGTACTACATAATATTTACATATAAATTTTAACCAACAATGATAAGCAATGGTTTTTAAATCAGACCCGGTCAAAGTCCAGACTTACTAATGTATCCTAACGACTTATCAGTTAGACACACTAATGCAAACCTGGTTCGCTAAGACCACCGCTCTGATACCACATGTCATAACCCGTCCTTAACCATAAGAACGAGTTAGATAACGTATGATTTCATTGCGAGGTATTGACCTCTATGTGCGACATTTTTAAAAGAACAACTGCATTTATTTTACATTACAAACCATAACTCTTATTTTAATACAAGCTTTAGACAATAAAAAGATGATTATCGTTTAGCGATAATCTTAGACTTACAAACTTTACATGTGATGATAACAATACGATTTCTAGCATATTTTACATTACAAATCCTCCGATATGCAGTTTTATTTTTGACACAAATATGCATACTCAAGATCTTGTTTAAATTCAACATGTTGCAGCGGAAGCTTCTAATTATCACCTGAGAATAGACATGTTTAAAACGTCAACATAAAGTTGGTGAGATATAGGTTTAATGCCGGCAGCAATATATATATAGACCACAAGATTTCATATATAAACGTTTTAATAAAAATATTCTAAGTGGTTGAGCACTTGGTAACCATACTTAACATTTAATCACGTCGCATATTCCCTTTATTATAAAATCTTACTACACCGTACCAAGTGTAGTCACGAAACGAAGTACTGTGCAACCGTTGAATACTGGTCGTCCAGTCCGGTTGGGGTTGTCAGGCCCGATAGATCTATCAACAGGATTCGCGTTTACAATACCGCTGTAAATAACAGTTACCAAGCTACAGGGAAGTATGCCAGTGGTACAACTCAACGTAGAATATATTTTTCAGTTACTTGTGTCCATATCGTAAAACATAAAATACATGTATTCTCATCCCGAAATATTTAGAGTTTAAAAGTGGGACTATATACTCACTTTTGCCTTGAAGATATATATATTTTGACTTGGTCTCCGGTTGATATCACGAACCTATCCATATATAATATATCAATACCTTTTCTTTTTAAACAATCGTCACATATATATACTTATAATACTTTTAATACTTTTAATAATTCCTTAGTCCGTAGTTAGCAGTCCGATGTTAGTAATTCAATTTTAAATGGTTCATTTTTAGGTGTTTAATAAACCCCCAACGAAATAAATAAAACCCCCATCGTATATGTATTGGTCGAGATTAATCTTGACCCATGGTACCGGTGTTGTCAAATGACGTGTTGCGTACATAAAGTACCGGTGTTGTCAGATGACGTGTTGCGTACAATCATGGGAATCTTATGATTAATCTTCTCGTATTGTTTACGGGTGATCCTGAACCATATAAAATTAAATTATGAGTACATATATATGAAATATCATGTTATTTTAAAAATATGTGATTTATTTAATTTTCTCCAATTATTTTCGTAGCTAAACTAGTCTTAGATATCCGATCTCGTTTTGGTCATAGTTTCTTCGTTACAACTCCGTTTCCGTTGGTTCAACTTGCCACTTCCTTGGATCGAGTCCCTCTTTAAGAATATGAACTGTAAATACCTTAGTTTGCATTCGAAATCACAGGTCATAGGTCAAACTTTGGTGAAACTTATGAAGTTAATCATTTTCCATCATGTAAACAACCTTAAATGATTATTTTTCTAAAAATACTTATACTTTGAGTTAAATCATAAAATTTTTATGCGTTAACATATTCATAGTAAAAATCATTTTTCCAGAAAATAAACCTCCAATTCAAAATTTAAGATGGTTTTTAATTATCCAACCCAAAACAGCCCCCGGTTACACTCCGACGTCGTAAAAACAGTTTTTAAGGTGTTCTTTGAAAAACCAAGTTAAACCTTGTTAAATTAGCATATATTTAAGATATATTACAGGTCTTGAAGTATTTTAAAAGTTAAGTTAGAAGGATCTATTTAGTTTGCAAACAAGTTTGAAAACATTCAAACTATGTTCTTGTTGTTAAAATTTTATACCACAAAATAAGATAGCTATATATATATGAATCGAATAAGGTTATGAACAAAGTTACTACCTCAAGTTACTTGGACAAGATTGCTGTAAAAGAGGAGTAAGAACCTAGAACCAAAAGGGTGATGGAATTGGATGAAAGATTGGAAGTAAGTTTGTGTTCTTGGAAAGGATTCTTGAAGTGTTTTTGTAAGGGTTTTCTTATGGTGATTAAGGCTTGTTTCTATGGCTAGATCTTCATGGTTTCTTGCTGAATGGTTATGGAGTTTAAGGGTTAAGAAAGAGTGTGTGTTTTAGCTAGAAAATGGAAGTGAAAGCTGAATCAAAATGAGGATACATGATCCTCCTTAAAAACGTGATTTAGGGGGGGGAAAGGACAAAATTTTTAGCTTGTAATCTTGTGTATTTGTCAAACAATCATACAAAAGCAATTACCTCTACCTTAGGGCAGTAACAAGGGCTAGTTAGGTGGTGATTTGATGTGTATATACCAATAGTAAATACGTATAGGAGCTAGGTATGATACGAGTACTTATACTCTAGATATACGTATAGAAATTTTGTGAAAAATGGAATGAGGATTCAAATATAGCTATCTTTTGTGAATACACTTATATGGTTTTATGTATTTAAGTTCTTAAAAGTGATTAAATACATTAATTGTACGATATATGTATAAACATTATAGATTATAAGTATTTATGTCAAATAATGTTACGTATGGTTATCGTTTTGAAAACTTAAGTTAGTAGTTTCAAAACATACTTATAACTTATTGTTATTAATACAAAATGAGGTATTAAAACATTCATTAATCATGTTAAATATGTATATATACATATATATACACAAACGTATAATTATCATATATTGTATAGTTCGTGATATCATCGGTCAAACTAGACGGTCAAACGTTGTGTAAAACTCTTTTCGGAAACATAAATCTCAACAATTTGGATTGCTTATCATGTTGGTAAGGTTTAATTTATGTAAATATTAATCTTATAAGTATAGAACGATCGAAAAAGTGCGGGTCGTTACATGAGATGTTGACAATCCTTCCCTTATCCGAGAATAAAGACAAGTCATTTCTCCACCCAGAGTGAAAACACTCTCAAAAGTAGAGAAAGTCACCCCTCTCCCTATCTGAGAATAAATTGCAACGAACTTTACCATAATACGTAGTTATGCTTTTATCATATACTCCGTATTCAACAGTTACGAAATCGTATTTTTAGAACTTCCGTCCAACGGAAGGGCTCATAAAATTAGTAACTATATATAGCTCTACTCATAAGTAGTATATTATTTTTTAAAAGCCAATAGTATAGTACTGATATAAGAAAAAGATGGTTACATGGTATAACCTATGATGATACTTGATAGAAAGAAAAAAAATCAAAGATCAAAGGACACGACTGTATAACTATAACTATATATAGCTCTACTCATAAGTAGTATATTATTTTTTAAAAGCCAATAGTATAGTACTGATATAAGAAAAAGATGGTTACATGGTATAACCTATGATGATACTTGATACAAAGAAAAAAAAATCAAAGATCACAAAGGACACGACATGAAAACTTAAAATAAAAGTAGTATTTTTTTTTAAAAAAAAAATTGATGGATACAAGTTTCGATACTGCAAACCTTCAATTTGTTGGAAGAGTACCCAAACCAACTGAGCTAATGCCACGTTTGTTTATTGTTTCTTACACTTAATTTATAACCAAAAAGTTCAGTATCATTTTTATTAAAATTTAACAAAAAAATATTCGCGAATAATTTTCGATCGTCAGGGGTGGATGACCCCGGTTGCCCCAAGGTGGATCCGCGATGTTGAGTGTCAAATCCACATTTGAATCGACAATATTTGCCTTCTTGTTGCATGCAATGTAAAACCAAGGTTCATCGGGTTGAACAACGATGATTGTTGTGTGTACAACAAAAGATTGTAATTCATAAACAAATACAGTAAAGGTCAGTTTTCAACACCACAATAATTTATAACAGTGGCGAAAAAATAACATGATTTGGCTTTAAAAGAAAATCCTTAGATCAATAAGTAAAAAAAAAAAAAAAAAAAAAAACTTACATTATTAAGTCTCAATTCCTGAACCCCAACATAGTGAACCTTTTGAAACCACTGTTCAATTGGTATGTATTATATTATATTATTATACATATATCTAAAAGACATATGGTACATGAATAGTACCCAGGGGTACTTTCGATTTTTCGCGTTTTTTTTTTTAAATTGAACAACAAAACCCTCACACTTTATTCAAAAAGTCAAACCCACCCCCCAAATATCTAAAAGACATAGGGTAAATGAATAGTTCCCAGGGGTACTTTCGACTTTTCGCCTTTTTTTTTCTTCAAATTGAACAACAAAACCCTCACACTTTATCCAAAAAGTCAAACACACCCCCCAAACAGGGGGATAAAGTGTCAAATACTCATTCTCATAAAAAATCTTAAACAAACTCCACCCAAATATTCAACGGGCCATATCTTCGCACTCGCAACAAGTTAAATTTTTCCGCCACCATCGTTAAACTCGAAATAATTTTAGGAACACAATGTCACTAGCTATACGCAAAACGGACGTTTTTTTTTAAAAACGCTAAATATTTGGGATATTTTTCATACACGTTAATTCTCCGTTAAATTTTTAAAAGTCGACAATTCCATAGCGAAACGCGGAGATGCACATATATTGTTAATTTAAAATAACATTTAAATCTTTCACGGGTTATACATTTTAGTTCGACTCGAGTTGCGCTTCAGCGACATCATCGTTAACCACAAAATGATTTTACAAACTAAACGCAATAAAATACATTGAAAACCGAACCCCCGCCGCGAAGCAAGGGCTCGAACACATAAAAATCAGTGGAAAGTTTTATTCAATTGATTTACAGTTCTGTGGATCCATATCATGACCTCCAAGCAATATTAGCAACATACACTACCAAACTCGGGTCAGAATCCCAATTGAAATCACTTCTACCTCATATAGTCTCAACGTTTGATGCAAACAAATCTGTTAAAGAAATAATGGAAGCCCTGGAAAAGTATCAGCAAGTGTCGTTTTAACATGTATGATAACAACTCTTATGCATGAATAGGGCATGCACAACCCAAGTTTGGTGCTCGATAAAGCTTGTACTCTTCTTGTGATGCTATTTTTCTAAAAAATGGTTGAATTGGGTTTTTTTTTTTTTTTTTCTCAAATGGGTCACTTAGAATATTTGAAAAGTTTAGCTAAAATTAGAACTGTTCTAAGTGTAATATTAATGCATATATGCTCCTAAACTGCCATATACTTGATTAATATTGTAATTGTAAGGCTGTTGTAATTATATTTAGCTCACTAACTATTCAGTTTATCAAATTAAATGGGCAAACTCCAGGTTATTCAAACATAATGTTAGGCCTTCTTTAGTATTGTTATTCTTTGAGTGAGCAGTTTCACAGTGGGCAACAGATGGTCTTCTTGGGATTAAAAAGGGTGCACAATTTTGTCTTATTGTTACGCAACACTACTTCTCCAGAGTTGCATCTGCATACAGAATAACAATGAGCTATCAAGGGTGAGTGCTCCCATATATTTGTGGTTCTGTACATGATTTCTTTAAGAATGTTTGTTTGTTATTTACTGGTTTTTGTTTTATGCATCTTAATAGCGTAATGTAAACCGAATACCGCATTGCTCTAAGGTCTTCACTGCGAAGTGATTTTGTTGAAGCGGTGAGGGCTGTGTTGGTGGATAAGGATCAGGTTTGCTATACCCTTTTAAAAACTTCTTATAATGCAAACCAAAAAAAAAAAAAAAAAAAAAAAAAAAAGTTTGGAGGAAAGGTGCATCTACTGACATTCTGATCTCATTCATACCTCTAAAATATCATTCCTTGATTTTGCATTACCCTTTTTTGTCAATGTTTTTTGTAAAATCTATTATCACCTACACATCAATTTCAAAAAGTGTTCGCAAGGGATACATTACTTAAATTTTATTAAAACATACAACAAACTCGTTTATGAGATGACATGTCTTGTTCTAGGCTGCAAGGAGCTAGAGGGTGATGCAACTTGTTTTGTTTCGATAACCGACTCTTTTGAGAGTTTCCAAACGGAATCTTTATATGCCAACTCCATTGTAATTTGAGTTTCAGGGTTTAAACTTAAAACCTTAATGATTTACGTCTCATCGGGATTTCACGTGGTCTGTTTTATTTTACGATTGAAGTAGTTGTTGGATGTTCTAGGCATGCTGAGAAAGCTATGATTTCTTTTTCTTCTGTAAGGTAGTGTGTTTCAATCGACCTGCCTCGCCAAGTACCACAAAAGAAGGGTAAAATATACGTTGTGTTTGGTTTCAACGTGTGCCCAAACACATTGGATCCTAAGTTTGTCAAGATTTAAGGTTCATGTTCAGGTTATGGTTACAAGGAAAAAAGCTCCACATCCACTACAGACACGTAAGAAGAACATAAACCTGATATCTTGACAATCTTAGGATCCATTGTGTTTGGACACACGCTGAAGCCAAACACAACGTAAATTTTACCCTGTTTCTTTGGTAGTTAGCGAGGCAGATCGGTTGAAACACACTTTCTTATAGTAGGATTTATAATTATAGCCTTCTCAACATGCCTAGATATCCAACAACTAACTCAACCATAAGATAAAAGAGACCGTGTGAAATCCCGATCAGAAATAAATCGTCAATGTTTAAGTTTAAACCCTCAAACTTAAATGAAAATGGAGTTGCCATATAGAGATTTTCGTTTAGGGGGAACTGTTAAAAAAGTAGGTTATCGAAACAAAACATGCTTCATTTCCCTCCAGCTCCTTGTAGCTTAGAACCAGATATGTCTTCTCATAAACGAGCTCGCTATATGTTCTAATGAAATCTGAGCAACGTATCACTTCCAACCTTGTTTTTGATATTAATGTATATGTAATAATGGATTTTACATAAAGCTTTGACAAGTAGTGGTAATGCAAATCATCAGGGAAGTCTCGGGAATTTGTAATCACATGTTTTGCTTGAAAAATTGATCTACTCTCATAAGAACATCCATAAGTAGTCTTCCCCAATCTCACTTGCTATAATATCTTCATTCCTAATACGTTGTATAGTACTTCATTCTAAAAGTGTTTGAAGTAGTTACAACTTTGTTAATGAACTATGTTGGTTTACATACAAGATTGTCCCTTTTTAGGTTTTGTGAATATATTGGCTTTGTTTTAATGAGATTTATTTAATTAATTTAAATTAAATAAATGCTTCATAGTTTATATTAAGTACGATTTCTTTTGCTGACCGACGATATGGATTTGAGATATAAAAGCTGTCTTGATAAATGGGACACGGACCCAGAGGTGAAATGTATTTTGGTTGAAAGCCGCTCATCACGTGTTTTTTAAGTGAGTATTAAGAGCATGGCGTCTTGTGCAAGTGAGGCAATAGCACAAGGCCTAAACTTTTGAAGGGGCCCTAAATTTTGAAAGGCCTATATATTATTATATTAATGATCAAACTAAAATACTACATACATAGTATGCGCAGTGCAGATCCTGTTAATTGAGGAGACATTAACTTTTAACTTATGTACACGACTTCAATAATTATTTAACAATTTAGTTAAGAGTCGTAACAAATTGACGATGATAACTATTGATAATGATATATTGGAGGGTATTGACTAGAATGTGTTTCAACAACTTTACTTTTAAAAATACTAGGCGTGGCGTTTTATTTAAAGAATAGTTTAAGCATAATGAGATTGAAGGATAAGTTCCTTACTAATTCACGGGTATAAACTAGAAAACAAAGGCTGTTTTCTGTTGTTTGTGATATACAATATGAAAAATGATAATAGAGCAAAAAACTGTATTATTCTCATTCATCTGCCATAGGCTATATATAGCCTATTACATATAAAAAATGTGCCCTTTAAAGTCACAACATAAAACACTACTAGATTGATCTCGTATGATGCACCGACCAATATGACGTTTAAGGTTGTAAAAATCTATAATCGGGGATCAATCGGTCGGAACCTTGTGAGGATTAAATGGCCAAATCAAGGATTAATTAGACTGAACCATACATTTAAATAACAATTTGCAAAGTTATGTGTAAATATAGAATAGAAGAAAACTATAAATATAAACACAAATTTTAATATAATTGTGTTGTAACATAAACATAATTGTTCATTTGTTCAAAAACTCTAAAACTTTAATTTAAATTCATATTAAAATATAAAAATGTTGACTTACTTTGACTTTGACTAATCTGACCTTTTTTGACCTACTAAATCCGATTTTGACCCACTAACCGACGTTGACTAGTTAATTCAATGGTTTTTGGATAATGAAATCGGCATGCTTTCTATAAAGGATTAATCAGGGATTACTAATAGTAATTGCATTTCACGCTGTTATTTCTGCTTTTTAACAAATTTTTGATGAACTTCGAGTTGTATTTGTATATATTTTTCCAAGAAACGAGATTTGGTCATTTAGATTTTATAATGATTTTGCTCTAACAGTGGGCAAGGGACTTACTAAATGCTATATGCTATTTCTACAGGTATTTGGTGCTGAATATTCTACATTTTGTAAAATATCTGACTACAAAAAGCCTTACATGAGTTACATGGATGGTGACCTATCTGGACATGGATGTTACAGAATTGTAATGGAGGTAAGTTGTCGCTAAAGTCGAAAACAAGCTTGTGGTTAACATATAGCATTACATATTACATACTCTATACTAGTTTTATGAGCCCGTCCGTTAGATGGAAATTGTAAATATAGGTTTTCGCTAATGTCAAATATACAATAAAATCTATTTCAAGTTTCTTTAAAGAAAATTAATTTTGACAACGTTTTATTAACTCGTCCGGTGAACGTAAGTTGTAAATATACGTTTTCGCTATTGTAATAATAATAGTATTATTTTCATGTTTTTTAAAAAGTTTTTATTTTTGATAGTGTTTTATGAGCCCGTCTGTTAAATTGAATTTGTAAATATACGTTTTCGTTAATGTTAAATTATTAATGATAGTAAGTATTACTTTCATCTTTTTTAAAGAAGTTTTTTAATTCTAATAGTGTTTTATGAGCGGCTATTGAATAAAAGTTTTAAATATACGTTGTAACTAATGTCTACGTGACTACTTATTTTTATATTTTCCTAAAAAGTTAAGTTGATATTTTGTTTCGAAAAATATATAATAACTAAAAAATTAAGAATTATAGAGAAAGTGATATGTGGCAACATTATATACGAATTATCTTTATAGTTATACTTGTGCAAATAATGTATGTCATAAAAATTCTAACATTTTATTTTTTTATTGTTTGAAGATCAAGTAGTGAACATATCTTATTAGGAGGTTTTATGAACCTTAAACCAAAGCACAAAGAGATCGATACAATAGGTTTGGGTTTATATATGAATAAAACATTTTGATTAGTTTATAATTATAAAGTTTAATTAACTAATTTAATTTTATTTAAAAATAATTGTTAAGTTTATCACGTGTGGCTTTTATCTAGACTCTCAAGTTAATCCCACGACAAATTAATATAATCAGTTACTTAAATTATACGGCGTATTTCATATTTTATGTGTTAAAATATTATTTTTTATAAATCAATAAAATTAATTAATGATTTTGATCAGTCAAGTAAACCTCAATTTTAAAATTGAAGGCAGAGATTACCGTGAAAATTACATACCTTAATTTAGGACCTTAATTTAGGGGAGTTATTTTAGGAAGTTATTATTATTTGATTCAGTTTAATTGAGAAATTGACATGTATGATTATTTAATTCAGTTTAATTGAAGAATTGACACGTGTGCAAATTTAATTCAGATTAATTGATAAATTGACACGTAGGATTATTGGCGCGCGCTTTATAATAATGTATAGATTATACGTTAATGATTTATGTCTTTAGTTATATGTTATTATTGGTACTAAGACTAAAAGGAGATCCATGCATACTGTTCTTTATTAATAGACATCATATAGAATATTTGGATACATATTTTTTTAACATAATTAGGTACATGTTATATAGTTTGATATGTCAAAAAAGATTTGAAATCTGCAACTATTTAACAGCGTGAATTCTAAAAATGGTGCATCTGTATTTCACAAGTGCCTATCTTAGAATCACCGGCAACAGGATATCTGCTCCAGCCGACACACTTTAAACTATTTTGCTAAAAAAGTTACCTAAGTGATGTTTTATGAATATTTTGTGGTTTCAAATTTTGCCAAAAAGTTAGATCTACGAGAGGGACATGCTTTCTTTTAAAGTTCAGGCTTTCTTCCTTTTATCGTATACCATAGGCTTTTATCTGATGCACTGGGACCAATTTGTATAGTTGAACTATATCTATATGTAAAGAAACTTTTTCAAAGTGATATGTACCATGTTACAGTTCTGAGGATCCACATCATGAACTCCAAGCAATATTGAGTCCCGATTGAAATTACTCGTGCCTCATATAGTTTCAACGTTCGGTGCAAACAAATCTGTTAAAGAAATAATGGAAGCACTGGAAAGATATCAGCAAATGCTGATTTAACAGGTATGATAACTCACTCTTTATGTATAAATAAGACAACACAACCCAAGTTACCTGCTCGATAAAGCTTGTAATCTTCTTGTCATGCTATTTCTGTAAAAATGGTTGATTTTTTTTTTTTTTTTTTTTTTCAATGGGCGACATGGAATTAGCTAAAAAGAGAATGGTTGGAAGTGTTATTTTAATGCATATGACCTCCTCAACTGCTATATTATTAGATTAATATCGTAAAGATATTGTTGTTATGACCATACTTGGCTCATTAACTATTCTGTTTATCTAATAAAATGGACATACACATTGGGGTTCATCCTGATCCGTGTTACCGTAAACTTGAATTTGACGAGTTATCCAACCTGTTAGTGCATATTTTGTAATCCCTAGTTCCATGAACTTTAACGTTTTATTCGATCATGTTGTAACCTGTAATATTGTTAAACGTTGATTGTCGATGTGTTATTTTATATTTGTAAACGTTTAAATATAATTCGTAATATTACTCGACAGTCGGCCGACTGACATGGTCAGTCGACCGACTGTCATTCACTGTCGACCGACATAGGAACTGAGGTATTTAAGCCTAATTAATCTTCATTAATTTGGTTAACAACTCAGCACATCACACACACACGAAAAACACTTCTTGGTCGAGTCTCTCTCAATCTTCATGTCCAAATACCACAGAATGTCAGTCTAGGCTTCGTGTTTATCAAGATCTAGTCTTGGTTTGACTTGTACGAACCCGAAAACCCATAGATATTCGTTTAAGCTCTTTCTATTGTTATTCCGCCTCTAGATCGTGTTAGGTTGATTCTAAGATCCTCTCTCTCAGCGTCTACAAAGTGGTATCAGAGCGTTGGCTTGCTGAATCAATTGTTTTAAACGAGTTCTTGGTATATTTTTGGGTCAAAAAAATTGGTTTTGGATTGAATTTTGTATACTTTTACGTTAAACCTTCGGTTTTGATTCTGGCTCTGAAAGAAAGTACAGTCGACCGACTTAGGAGACAATCGACCGATTTTCGTGTATTTCGACCGATTGTCATTAGTTCGACCGATTGTCTTTAAACCGACCGACATATGATAAACCGACCGACTTAAGTACTAAACCGACCGATTGAAGGAACATCGACCGATTGAAAAAGTACTACCATTTGCCTAAATGTAAACAAACTTCGACCAAGTAATCACTGACAGTCGACCGACTGTAGTTGTTCATCGACCGACTGTCGTTGTTCATCGACCGACTGTATCTGTTCATCGACCGACTGTCACCAACAGTCGACCGACTTAGGATCAGATTCAACCTTAATCAAAATTTAAAATGTCTGATCAGGCAATGGCAATTACTTCCGGCGTTCAAAACATTTTACTATCTGATAGTGAATCAGGCAGTGCCAATCGTGCTCCTAGACTTGATAATACAAATGATTACATTAGATGGAGGGCTAGGTTCATGAATTACATTAGAGGCCTTGATCCTAGAATGTGGGATTTGATACAACATGAATATAAAGAGCCTTTAGGTACTGATGGTAATAGTAAAAAGTATGAAGATTATAGCGTGACAGAAAAAGAAACATATGCCTTAGAATGTAGATGTTATGCTCAATTGACCCAGGGTTTAGACGGTGATATTTATCATCAATATCAAATGCACTTAACTTCATATTCTCTTTGGAATGCTATTAAGATAGGTGTCGAAGGAAATAAGGAGTATCGTGAAAAGAAAGCTAAAGTAATCAAAAGTGAATGGAAAAGGTTTGCTGCTCTAAGTCATGAAACGTTAGAAGAGACAATCATTCGCTATCGTCATCTTGTCTCTGAATTGGGTAACTTAGGTGTAGAAGTTACAGAACTGAAAGCTATCAAACAATTAACAGATGGTTTACCACACAAGTGGGATGCGTTTATTGAACAGATAGAAGACAGAGCTTCGTCTGCTGGTGAATCACTGACCCTAGATAAATTCACATCAAAATTGATGGTAAAGGACTTGGATATGGAAACCAAGAAGAAACGTCTTGAGGGTCAACAGAGTCCTATAATTTACAAAGCTGGTACTTCTGGATTGAGCAATGTTCATGCTCCCTTACAAACAGCGTTTGTTTCTAATGAGAGTGCTGTAAATAGATCACAACCTGCTCAAAATGTGATGTTTCCAACCCAAGTAAATAAGCCTAGTAGTACAAATCAGTCCACCATTAGACAGGAGCCAAAAACTGTAGTTCTCAACACTGAGAATTTAAGAACTAGGCCCCTTTCAGTTGTAGAGGAAGATATGGCTTTAGTTGCTTTGGTAGTTAATTCTTATAATGAAATGGTTGGTGGTCAAATTGGTAATGCTCATTTAGAAGCAGAAGATTATGAGCAGATTGATGAGGATGAACTTGAAAAGATGGATATCCTCTGGGCTATGGGTAGTGTGATTAGACGAGCGAAGAAATTTCTGAAAAGGACAGGTCAACAGAGCTTAGGTGTTACTAGAGATACTAAGTTAGGTTTTGATATGTCAAAAGTGAGATGTTTTAATTGCAATGAGTTAGGACACTTCAAAAGAACATGTACCAGGCCACAGAAAACTGGTTTTCACAACCCATTTCACAATCAGTATAATAAGACAAAGGTTAATGTGCCAGTTGAAACAACGAGCGGTGATACTATCAGAAATGATAAAGCAAAAGGCTTAATTGCAACATATTCAGACGAAGGTTGTGATTGGACAGTATTTGCTGATGATGAAAATCATGCTAACGTTGTTAGAATGCCTAAGACCGAAGAAGAAACTGAAAGTGAGAAACAAGAAAGAGAGAAAGCTGGTTGTGTTGGTACTGCGAATGAATGCATGTGTTACATCTGCAAGATGGAAGCAAGAATTAAGCGAACTTATGCAATGATCAGATATGTTAGAAGAGGTGTTCTTAACAAGAGAGTGTATGAGAAGTTCAAATACGCAATGCACAATGATGGCGATATATGGACGAATTACAGTAGTTCGTCTTCATCAGATGGAGAAACTATTGTAATAGATGATGTCAAGATTTCAGTTGAGTTGAATAATTCTGACTGTTCCAGTTCTAGTTCAGAATCTGAACCTGAATCAGAGACTGAAGAAAAGCAGTATGCGTTCATGGCAAACACATCAAGTGACTCTAAGGTACAAACTGAATTTCCTTTGGTATGTAACGATTGTGCTGATCATAAGTTAGAAATTGCTAAACTTGAATCCATAGTTTCTAAACTGAATGATATCCCCTTAGGATGTATATACTGTCCCGAAGTAAAACAGGAACTTAGGATTGTTAAAGCAGCTTATCTTGAGGTAAAAGGCCTATACGAGACTAATTTAACTCAGTTTAACAATAAAAAGGAGTTCAGGGAGACAATCAAAACTCTAGAAAATCAAGTTCATGATTTAAGAGCTACAATTTCAGGTGACCAAAAGGCCATAATGATGTACTTAAATCAACTTGAATGTGCTAAGAGAGAAAAGGAAGAGTTTAAGATTAAGTATGAGTCAGAAAAGGCTAGAAATGACACTTGGCAGCGAATGTCATATGTCATTGACTATACTGTCTATAACAAGAATGATGGTAAAAAGGGTTTAGGTTATAAAGAGTGTCCTCCTCCTCTTAGAAATGAGTACATTAATAAACCTTCTGATTCTTGCCTTAGTGAAATCCTAAGTGTTAAGCCTGTAGAGAATGAAAAATCAGACAGCACTAAGCCGATTGTTGAATACTTAGCTGAGGACAGTAAATCTGATTCAGAGTATGAAAAAGTTTCAGAGTTTGTGACACCAAAATCCAAACCAATTACTATCCTGAAAAATCCATTGAATGCTAGTAAGGCTAGTGAAAGCGGACAACCCACACCTAGAAAACAAGTAAACTCTAGGAACGCTAATGGAAAGAAAATATTTCAGACACCTGTCAAGTATCAGCAGGGACTCAACCTAGATAAAGAATATGTTCTTACACAAGCACCTGAAGAACTATTTAATAAAAGGAGCCCTAATACTAACAATGTGCCTAAATATGTGCATCCTAACCATCGACCAGGCTTGAAACATCATGTTGAGAAGCCTATGCCACCCATGAAACAGTCTTTTCCCAATAAGCATCTGAGTTTAGAAACACGTACAAAAGAAACTCAAAACTGTAATAAATGTGGGAAAAAGGGTCACTGTGCTGTTAACTGTCAACAGCGTTGGAAAACACCAAAAAGAAAATCTGACACTGAAAAGAAAACTACACACTATGCTTCTAGTTCCAGTTCCATAGGTACTTCAAGTAATAGTTCAAAAGGTTTTTATAAACCAAAGTCAAATTCTATTGCTAATTCATCCACAAGGGTACAGTCAGGTGTGAATAAAATTTTTCAAACGAATGACTATTATGAGAAATTTGTTGGTAAACGTACCGTTTGGAAGCCTAAAACCGAGACAAAGGTTGTTGACAAGTCCAATGATCCATAGGGATCAAAGGGTCAATGGATGGATGTGCAAGTTATTGGTGTCGATGGGAAACCCACTGCCATTCGGGCATGGGTGTCCATCTCAAACTAACTTCTTTTCTTGTTGTGCAGGTCGCCTACGATCCGAGTAGAAATACCTGGATTGTTGATAGTGGGGCGTCCCGGCACATGACAGGAAATATGTCCTTACTTTCTAATGTCAAATCAGTAAATGGAGGATCTGTTTCTTTTGCAGGAGATGAAGGAGGTTTTATTACAGCTCAGGGTGTGATTGCTAATGCTAATGTTAGTTTTGATAAAGTGAATTTTGTGAAGCAGATGTCAAATAATCTGCTGTCAGTTTCGCAAGTAGCAGATAAAAAGCATAAGGTTGCCTTTGATGATCAAAGATGCTACATTTTGAAGAAAGAGTATGTAATACCGGAAGAGATGATTCTTATGACAGCTCCCAGAAATAAAGATTTGTATATTTTGGATATGTCAACAGCCCATGTTAAAGCTGCAACAGGTCATCAAGCTTTCATATCCAAAGCTACAGAACAAGAATCAATTTCATGGCACAAGCGTATGGGTCATTTGAGCTTGAGAAAGATGAACAATCTTGTTCATAATAATATGATTGAGGGAGTAAATGTTAAGAGTTTTCAAATTCCTGAAGGATGTCTTCCGTGTAAGAAAGGGAAACAGACTAAAAAGTCACATGCAACAAAGAAACATCATTCAATTGTTGTTCCTCTAGAGTTGTTACATATGGATCTCTTTGGTCCGATTAATCGAACAAGCATCTCTGGAGATTCATATTGTTTGGTAGTGACTGATGAATACTCACGATACTCTTGGGTAGTGATGTTAAAGAAGAAGTCTGACACGTTTGACAATATAAAGTTGTTGTTTTTGAAGCTGGAATCTTTGTACAAGTTAAAGGTTAGGAAGACTCGAACAGATAATGGTACTGAATTCAAGAATCAGCAGATGGAGAGTTTCTGCAATGAGAAAGGCATTCAACAACAGTTCAGTCCAGCTTATACTCCGCAATCAAATGGTGTTGCTGAAAGACATAACAGAACGTTAATTGAAACTGCGAGAACTATGTTAGCCGACTCAAGTTTACCGGTTAACTTCTAGAGTGAAGCTGTGGCTACAGCATGTTATACAATGAACCGATTGTTAGTAGTCAAGAGACATGGAAAGACTTGCTATGAATTGCTACATAAAAGGAAGCCTAACATTAAACATTTCGAACCCTTTGGTGCACCGTGTTCAATCATGATACGAGATACTGGAGGAAAATTTAATCCTAAGGCTGTTCCTGGTATATTTCTTGGTTATGGGAATCCAAACAAAAGAGTTTTCAACACTGTATCTAAACGTGTTGAAGAACATTTCGAAGTAGATGTTCAAAGAAATGCTGCTATTCCTGCTGGGAAAGGTTTTTCATGGCAGTTTGATTATGAAAATTTGTTTGATTCTTTTGGTCTTCCGTCTGTTGCTACTGATGATGAAGTTATTGCAAGATTACTGAATGAAATGCAGACGTCTCCATCACAAATGGTTCCGAAATCTCAAACGGCACCACAACATCACCCAGTGCCGCAACAACAACTTGTTCAAGATGATGAAGAATCCGGTGATTATCAAGATGATCCATCTTATGATGGATCTGATTCTGAAGAGGAGTCACAACCTATAGACAGTGGCGAAAGTGTTCATAATCTGCCACAAAATGTAGAAGTTCAGGAAGAACAACCAGAACCTAAAGGTGTTCGTAGATCATCACGAACAGTTGTCCTACCTCGACACTTAGATGATTTTATTGTTGATTCGAAAGGAGTTTCTGGAGCACCATCAAATGATGCCTCAACGTCTGAAAATCAGAAAGCTTCAACTGAGAATGTTTTGCAAGCTTTCTATTCTTCACTAAATAGGTCAGGCAAACTCTTCTTACATGCATATTCATGCTTTGTGTGTCAAATTGAACCAAATTCTGTTGAGGAAGCTCTTCTTTATGATGATTGGGTAAATGCCATGCAAGAAGAGCTTTTGCAATTCAAGCATTTAGGAGTATGGAAACTAGTGACTCCGCCTCATGGTTGCAAACCTTATGGGCTTCGATGGGTATGGAAGAATAAAAAAGACGAGCAAGGTATTGTAATTCGAAATAAAGCTAGATTGGTAGTGAAGGGATATCAGCAGATCCCTGATATAGATTATGATGAAGTATTTGCACCAGTGGCTAGACTTGAGGCAATTCGAATATTTTTGGCATTCGCATCTTTTAAAGGCTTCAAGGTCTATCAAATGGATGTCAAAAGCGCCTTTTTGTACGGGACTCTCAATGAGACCGTGTTTGTTAAACAACCACCGGGTTTTACAGATCCATACTCTCCAGAAAAGGTATATCGTCTAGAAAAAGCATTGTATGGGCTTCATCAAGCTCCAAGAGCGTGGTATGGTACGTTGTCCAACTATATGATTGATAATGGTTTCAGAAGAGGTGTCATCGATCAGACACTTTTCATCAAAGAAAAGGGCAAGCATATAATGCTAGTACAGGTGTACGTGGATGATATTATCTTTGGATCTACAGATAAGACGATGGTGGATGATTTTGAGGAGGTAATGCAGAAACGGTTCAAGATGAGTTCAATGGGAACTATCAAATTCTTCCTTGGTATTCAGGTTGTACAAACAAATCAGGGTATCTTTTTACATCAGACAAAATATGTATCAGATATTCTGAAAAGATTCAAAATGGAAGATGAGCGTCCTGCAAGGACGCCGCTATCGGTGAATCACGGGATTACACCGGATAAGGAAGGTGATAAGGTTGATCAAACCTTATATAGAGCCATCATTGGTTCGTTGATGTATCTAACAGCGTCTCGCCCTGATATCATGTTCGCAGTTTGTTTATGTGCTCGCTATCAAGCAAATCCGAATGTACATCATTTGCTTGTGGTGAAAAAGATTATGCGTTATTTAAAGCAAACTCCGAATTTGGGCCTATGGTATCCCTGTGATAATGATTTTGTACTGACGGCTTATAGTGATTCCGACTATGGTGGATGCAAGAAAGATTTTAAGTCAACATCAGGAGGTTGTCAATTCCTTGGAATCAGACTAGTTACATGGCAGTGCAAGAAGCAGACAGCAGTGGCCTTGTCCACTTGTGAAGCTGAATACATTGCTGCAGCAAGCTGTGCATCTCAGGTTGTGTGGATACAACAGCAGCTTCGTGACTACGGTTTGCATATTTCTAACACTCCTATTTTTGTTGATAATACTGCTGCCATAGCTGTTACGAAAAATCCTGTGAATCACTCTAAGACCAAACACATAGGGATTAAATATCATTTTATTCGAGACTGTTATGAGAAAAGGCTAATTGATGTTATCCAAATTGGCACAACTACGCAAAGGGCTGATCTTTTCACAAAAGCTTTTGATAAACCGCGTTTTGATTTCTTGTTAACTGAGTTAAGTGTCAAAATATTGTCAGATGTCGTTCCTGACGAAGAGACCAACGAGTAACTTCATTTTATGTGTTCTGCTTGCATAGCTGTATATACTGTGTGGTTATATTTCTTTTCTTTCTGATTGTTTCTGTGTGTTTAAAATCCAAAAACCAAAAAGATTTTAGATTTTTAGTATTTTAGGGGGAGTAATGAATGCAACATCAGATATTCAGAAAAAAAAAAAAACGAGTTTGATCTATATAAAAATGGGATACGGACTTAATCATAGAATGAGATGATCATAATCACAATCATGTAAATATCTTGATAAGGAACTCATGGAAAGGTTTACAGCGGTTGAGGGTAGTCACTTAATTACCACAGGTGCATACTTTAAAGAAAATTGTTGAGGAAATCAACAAAAGGTGAGGGTATCCCCTATCATGACGTATAATCTAGAAACACATGATGTAGAATATCCCCAAGCAAATTCCAAATTGCTGCACCATTGAGTCTCACGACTAATTGGGATATTCAAGCGATCAATAAGCGTTGAAAATGTTCTAATTGACTATGCATACCGACTTCTATCAAACTTTAATTCTTGAATCGTACCTAAACTCCAAAATAGTAAGTTTATCTCAATAAGAGTGTCTTTCCTGTGAACGGGTTGAAAAGTGTGGTTCTATATTACAGACAGTCCATGAATGAATGATTTAAGTTAATTGATACACAAATGAAGAAAAGAGATCTTCATTGCAAGGAAGTCAATTCGAGAACTAAATCAAAGTCAACACTGCAATGTGTTGTTTAAAAAAAAAAAAAAAAAGGCACATTGCATATCAAGTTATTATATCATGAAAACAAAAGTGAAATCATGGAAGACGAAAATATCAAGGTTAAGATAATGATGAAATCAAGAAGAGAAGTCTTTGCAAGAATACAAATGAGTGTGAAGATTACCAAGAAGAACTTAAATCATTCATACTTCAACAAAACCATTCTATTGGACTTATTATCATTGTCTGTGATATGGGACTGTACCCATTAAGGCCTAGACAGCGAAAGATGTTTTCAGAGAGATATTCTGAATTCTCACTTATTAAGAAAGCTACATCTTTCATTCCGTTTCCTCCAATAACTTTAATAATAAAGAAGGAATGAGATTGATAGCAGTTGGTTGATTGCACGATTGATAGAATATTGAATATACTATGAGATCCATCAGAATCATATGAATTGAAAAGTATACGTTACGATAGAAGCTAATGGCTGACAGGGATATTCCAAAATTACTATGAGAATCTTCCTGTTCAATTAGACTTATCGTATGTGCTTGTGGTAACGGAAAGCGTCAATAGACTTGTGCTCAATTGACTACCTAATAAATCGTGCGATCTCAAATGATGTCTAAGTCAATGATTGAATCTAACATAGCAATATGTTAATGTAATTAATTAACTTGATCATCAAAATGTCTAAGAGGAAACTCTGTAAATGTTTAATGAATCTTGAAACCATGTTAAAATCTTTTCTCTGTTATTGTTTGCTTTTACTTGTGAAATTTTGTGTACATACTGTTGTCTGAATGTTAATTGAACATGTATACATTTTGATAATTTAGCTTCTTTAGGTTTATGACTTACAGAAACTGCTTACTGTAAATAACATGTTTTATGCCATACAATCTTGGATCTTTCTTAACCTTGATCATTGACTTTCTGACATGAATTGTACTTCATTTGCATTGTTATTGTGAAATGTTTTAAAATCCTAAAAAAACTACAAAAAGATTTTTCAGTGTGTTGATATTTATTTTGAAAAATACAAAAACATTTTATTTGTTTGCTTATTTGAATATGTGTATATTTCCTTGAAGTTACAAATAGTGTCTCGACGTCAAAAAGAAACGAACTACACATCTCAAATCATAAACTTGTTAAAGTCTTCAAAACGAAAATATTTTGCGTGTAAAATCAACCAGTGGATGTGAATAGAGGGAATTATCGGGGGTTATGTATCGAAAAATAATTTTTTAATTAGGAGGAGACAGTCGACCGATTTGTACTATAAGTCGGTCGACATTGAACAAAAATCGACCGACTTACTTGCTTGTTACATATGTCGGACGTTTGTTACATATGTCGGTCGTTTGTTACGTGTATCGACCGATTGTCACATATGTCGGTCGACATAACACCAAAGTCGACCGATTGTCGAGCTGAGTATAAAAAGGCCTCAGACGGCCGATTTTCTTTATCTCGTGCGATTGTGTTGATTTACCAAAAATTCGAATTTTGCAAGGAAGAGTTTTTGATCGTGTTTTTCGTATACATCTTTGAATTGTGATTCCAGCGCCGTTAACCAATCTAGGTAATTCTTTTTAAATCGAAAGTTATTGAAGTTTTCGTGTTTACTTTTCTGTTTCGATTCAATGTGTGGTGTTTAGGACCTGTAATTGGTAATTGTTGAATAGATAATGTTAATCGGCCTCCTCTGTACATGTATTAGACTTTGATTGAGTCAAAACACCATAAAATCGAAGAATTTATGTTTAGATCTGTGTTTTGCTTCGTTTAATCAGTCGGCCGATTGTCCTTGAAAATCGACCGACTTAGCGTATGTCGGCCGACTTTATAAGTCAATCGATTTACCTGTATGTCGATCGACTGTCCTTGAAAATCGACCGACTTACATTGTATGTCGACCGACTGTTGTTTCCTGTATTTTTTTTTTAATTTTTCGATTTAACGCTTTTCGATTATTGTATATATGTTTGTATAGCAGAATAAATGGCTCAACTAGGTAGTCCAGTGAACGAAGACGTACATGAGGAAGAGGTGATTCTGTCCAAGAATCTTCCAGGCCTGACGGCAAGCGAAAATGCCAATCTAGAGGCATGTCTAAATGAGGAAGGACCTGAAGCAAAGGAAGGCTTCGTTGATATTATCAAATTCTTGAAAAGATCCAGGATTCATACTGCAATAACTCTAGAATGCAAGGCATACTACTCACACCAACGAGAATTCTGGAACAATGCTTCTATCGTCACTGAACAAGGAAGAAAGGTGATACGAAGCAGCGTTGGTGGTACAATTGTAAAGATCTCGGCACAGACAGTTCGTGAAGACT
This sequence comes from Rutidosis leptorrhynchoides, assembly GCF_046630445.1. NCBI lineage: Eukaryota > Viridiplantae > Streptophyta > Magnoliopsida > Asterales > Asteraceae > Rutidosis > Rutidosis leptorrhynchoides. The sequence goes on along the minus strand of NC_092342.1, from coordinate 346,218,343 downwards.
TAGGTTTTCCAGATAATGATTCTATGCCAGTCACACTGAATAGAACTAAGGTCCGAAGGTGTCTAGTAAGATGTGGATACTCTGGTGATCCAATGAAAGGAGCTGTTAAGAGAACTCGATTCTGTCATCAATACAAATACCTAACTTTGGTATTGTTGAGATGCATGAGTCCAATGGTAGGCGGTTTTGATGAGCTGAATGAGACTTATAGCTCAATGTTTGCAGCACTAGTTCTTCATGCGGACTTCAACTTCTCCGAAGTAATTTTCAGAAGCAAGTTGGTGAACGTGAAAAAGAAGAGCCACTTAATGTTTCCTAGGTTCTTGCAGGTGATGATTGAAAAGCAAGTGCAAGGTTTGAATAAGGTTTGGGAGGATGAGATTAAGCTGAATCATCTGAACGATTTGACTTTCAATCGAGTCAAGCAAAAGAGAGGTCCGGATGAACCATTCAAGAGATTGGTTGGCCACCTCGCAAATGAAAACTATGTATGTCCACCAGGTGCTGCCTGTCGTCATGAGAACAGTACGTCTGGTAATGAAGATGATATCGTCGCAGTTGGTGAAGACGATCAAGAGGTTAATCAGCCACCGCCAGTTGTTCCAATTGAACAGATACTGGTTGATGAAGACGATGAAGGAGATGACCTTGATCCTGATCAATTCGAGCTGAGAAAGCGAAAACAATCTGAGGGTCCTTCGGTTACAACAAAGCCGAAGCAGAGGCGCATAAGATTCATTAAGAAGGCAAAAAGGACTGAGTCGTCCTCCGCTACTGAACAGCGACAATCACAGCAATCACAACCATAACGACAACCTTCAGCTGCTGCTACTCAAGAAACACGTGCTGAAACTGATACAGGAGTTCATGCTGCTGCATCCACGACTGCTATTACACAAGATGCTGCGGTTTCTATATTAAGTGAGAAGGTTGTCAATATGGCTTCTGAATTTGAAAAGTTTAAAGAAAAAGCTGATGAACGAGAGAGAAGAAAGGATGCTGAGATTGCCAAACTGACCAAGCAGGTTGAAGATTAACAGGTTGAATTGAAGAAGTTACAAACTAAGTTTGATGCTCAGAATTTGCTGATTGTAAAGGCTGAGACTACAGCGAACAAGGCACTTTCGAAGGTGCTTGAGTGGGAAAATAATTTCGATATTGAGGCTGTTGATCTCGAGGAGGATATAGACTTTGGTAATTTTAACGATCAAGGCGAGGATGAGCTAGGTTTGGATATTGCTAAAGGCACAAGCGAGAACCCACTGTCAGTAATTCCTCTAAATATTGATTATTCTTTACGTGATTTTTTGGCAAAGCAGGATCGTCTGAATCACTCAGTTGTATTTGATGATTTAGAAGAAGGGGAGATCCCGCCGGATCTAAGCGCTGAGGAGCAGGCCGAGCTAGTGCGTCAAGAGCAACAAGCAAGTACTTCAGCTGACGCAACTGCTAGCTCATCTTTTGAGAATCGTTACGATTCTAGTGATGATTTTGAGGAAATTGTCGTAAGTAATGAAAACGACAAAGATTTTGATGAAGTAATTATTGAAGATGAACCAATAGGTGATTTTCCATAGTACGAATGTAATAACGATAAAGATCTACCTGCATTTCAAGACTACTTCAAAATGAATGAAGAGCTTCTAAACCGTAAATGCGAAGAAAAAGAAAAGACCGAAGATTTGCCTCTAGGGTTTTTACCGGTCAAGATAAATAAAGAAAAGATAGAAGTTCTAGAAGCTGAGTGGAAGATCCTATTGAGGATCAGAAAATATTGTGAGAAGCCAGCGCCGGAACCTGAATGGATGAATTACATTAATAGACCGGCGAATCTTTTGGCTAAAGGAAAAATAATTGCGTGGGCCTACATTAAAGAGTTGAATATATACGCAATAAAGAAGGAGTATGGAGTGGATTACATCAAACATGGATACGAGTTCACGTCTCTACCGTACTTTGAATTTATGCAGGTGGCTAGGCTCAAAATGTTATATAGGGATTATGACGGAATTCCTAATATTGTCTGCAAGAAGATAAGACACTCGTACTTGTCAAAGAACTTTGAGGGATTCGGCCCTCAATTTCCCACGATCACTTATCGAACAAACAAGAAAACGGGCGAACGAAGAAAGATTGTCAAATACAAGCCAGTAAATTATATGAGAAAGGTTCCTGTGATGAAAATGCCGCAGAACTTTAGCCCACGTTTTCGCTGGTGGTACTACGATGAACGCTCAGAGGAGGCAGTCATCGTCTTGGACAAATTGAAGGAAGATGAGACAGACTCGATACGGGTTTTAGATCCCGTTTGGTTGAGAAATTGCTGTGAAGCTGACATCTTCACATTGTACTACAATCGGATGCTGTACAGGCCAGAAAATAGAGTTCAAGCACAACAGTACATTCGTGTTGCAAAGGTTTGCTATTTGAACAATATGGTTACAGATCCGTACAGAGATTGAAGCAGATCGAAGACTTACGAGGAACTAGGTCTTAGGGGGAGTTTGTTAGTGCATATTTTGTAATCCCTAGTTCCATGAACTTTAACGTTTTATTCGATCATGTTGTAACCTGTAATATTGTTAAACGTTGATTGTCGATGTGTTATTTTATATTTGTAAACGTTTAAATATAATTCGTAATATTACTCGACAGTCGGCCGACTGACATGGTCAGTCGACCGACTGTCATTCACTGTCGACCGACATAGGAACTGAGGTATTTAAGCCTAATTAATCTTCATTAATTTGGTTAACAACTCAGCACATCACACACACACGAAAAACACTTCTTGGTCGAGTCTCTCTCAATCTTCATGTCCAAATACCACAGAATGTCAGTCTAGGCTTCGTGTTTATCAAGATCTAGTCTTGGTTTGACTTGTACGAACCCGAAAACCCATAGATATTCGTTTAAGCTCTTTCTATTGTTATTCCGCCTTTAGATCGTGTTAGGTTGATTCTAAGATCCTCTCTCTCAGCGTCTACACAACCTACCTGAGTAGTTCATTTACACCGAATTTGGGACTCTTTGGTAGTAAAGTAATACGGAGTATTATTTATTTGAATGAGCAGTTTCAGAGTGGCCAACAGATGGTCTTGTTTGGATTAAAAAGGTGCTCCATTTACTCTTTTCCTTACACAACACTACTACTCTCGAGTTGCCTCTGCTTGCAGAAATAACGAAAATGAGCTATCTAGAGTGACTTCTCGTATATATATCGTTCTATACATGGTATATTATATTTTAGGAATGTTTCCTATTTACTGATTTTTATTTATGCGGTTAAATGACGTAATGAACTTTCTTTAAGGTTTTCATTGCGGAGTGGTTTTGCTGAAGGGTGAGGGCAGTGTTGGTGGATAAGTGTAGTGACCCGAATTTTTTCATGTTTATATATATTAAATGAAATTGTTATTTACATGATTAAGTGTTTCCAACATGTTAAGCAATCAAACTTGTTAAGACTTGATTAATTGAAATAGGTTTCATATAGACAATTGACCACCCAAGTTGACCGGTGATTCACGAACGTTAAAACTTGTAAAAACTATATGATGACATATATATGGTTATATATATAGTTAACATGATATTATGATAAGTAAGTATCTCATTAGGTATTTTAACAATGAGTTATTTACATAAAAATGAGACTATTGAATTAAGAAACTCGAAAACGATATATATAACGAATATCGTTATAACAACGTTTTACTAAGTACATATGAATCATATTTTAGATATTGATACACTTGGTTAATTATGTTAAATGATAAGTAAATATATCATTAAGTGTATTAACAATGAACTACATATGTAAAAATAAGACTACTAACTTAATGATTTCGAATCGAGACATATACGTAACGATCATCGTTGTAACGACATTTAACTGTATATATATCATACTAAGATATATTATATATTATAATATCATGATAATGTAACAATTTAACATCTCTTTAAATATAATAAACAATGGGTTAACAACATTTAACAAGATCGTTAACCTAAAGGTTTTAAAACAACATTTACATGTAACGACTAACGATGACTTAACGACTCAGTTAAAATGTATTTACATGTAGTGTTTTAATATTTATTCATACACTTTTGAAAGACTTCAAGACACTTATCAAAGTACTTCTACTTAACAAAAATGCTTACAATTACATCCTCGTTCAGTTTCATCAACAATTCTACTCGTATGCACCCGTATTCGTACTCGTACAATACACAGCTTTTAGATGTATGTACTATTGGTATATACACTCCATAGCAGCCCATGTGAGTCACCTAACACATGTGGGAAACATCATTTGGCAACTAGCATGAAATATCTCATAAAATTACAAAAATATTAGTAATCATTCATGACTTATTTACATGTAAACAAAATTACACATCCTTTATATCTAATCCATATACCAACGATCAAAAACACCTACAAACACTTTAATTCTTCAATTTCCTTCATCTAATTGATCTCTCTCAAGTTCTATCTTCAAGTTCTAAGTGTTCTTCATAAATTCTATAAGTTCTAGTTTCATAAAATCAAGAATACTTCCAAGTTTGCTAGTTTACTTCCATTCTTGTAAAGTGATCATCCAACCTCAAGAAATCTTTATTATTTACAGTAAGATATCTTTCTAATACAAGGTAATACTCATATTCAAACTTTGATTCAATTTCTATAACTATAACAATCTTATTTCGAGTGAAAATCTTACTTGAACTTGTTTTCGTGTCATGATTTTGCTTCAAGAACTTTCAAGCCATCCAAGGATCCTTTGAAGCTAGATCTATTTTTCTCATTTTCAGTAGGTTTATCCACAAAACCTAAGGTAGTAATGATGTTCATAACATCATTCGATTCATATATATATAACTACCTTATTCGAAGGTTTAAACTTGTAATCACTAGAACATAGTTTAGTTAATTCTAAACTTGTTCGCAAACAAAAGTTAATCCTTCTAACTTGATTTTTAAAATCAACTAAACACATGTTATATATCTATATGATATGCTAACTTAATGATTTAAAACCCGAAAACACCAAAAATACCGTAAAATCGGATATACGCCGTCGTAGTAACACCGCGGGCTGTTTTGGGTTTGATAATTAAAAACTATGATAAACTTTGATTTAAAAGTTGTTCTTCTGAAAAAATGATTTTTCTTTTGAACATGAAACTATATCCAAAAATCATGGTTAAACTCAAAGTGAAAGTATGTTTTTCAAAATGGTCATCAAGACGTCGTTCTTTCGACTGAAATGATTACCTCTTACAAAAACGACTTGTAACTTATATTTTCAACTATAAATGAAATGTCCCATTCTTATTGATTAAAAACATTCCATATTAATTGATTTCGTTGCGAGGTTTTGACCTCTATATGAGACTTTTTCAAAGAATGCATTCATTTTTAAAACAAACCATAACCTTTATTTCATAAATAAAGGTTTTAAAAGCTTTACGTAGATTATCAAATAATGATAATCTAAAATATCCTGTTTACACACGACCATTACATAATGGTTACAATACAAATATGTTACATCGAAATCAGTTTCTTGAATGCAGTTTTTACACAATATCATACAAACATGGACTCCAAATCTTGTCCTTATTTTAGTATGCAACAGCGGAAGCTCTTAGTATTCATCTGAGAATAAACATGCTTTAAATGTCAACAAAAATGTTGGTGAGTTATAGGTTTAACCTATATATATCAAATCGTAACAATAGACCACAAGATTTCATATTTCAATACACATCCCATACATAGAGATAAAAATCATTCATATGGTGAACACCTGGTAACCGACATTAACAAGATGCATATATAAGAATATCCCCATCATTCCGGGACACCCTTCGGATATGATATAAATTTCGAAGTACTAAAGCATCCGGTACTTTGGATGGGGTTTGTTAGGCCCAATAGATCTATCTTTAGGATTCGCGTCAATTAGTAGATCGGTTTACTAATTCTTGTAGTGACCCGAACTTTTCCATGTTTATATATATTAATTGAGATTGATATTTACATGATTAAATGTTTCCAACATGTTAAGCAATCAAACTTGTTAAGACTTGATTAATTGAAATATGTTTCATATAGACAATTGACCACCCAAGTTGACCGGTGATTCACGAACGTTAAAACTTGTAAAAACTATATGATGACATATATATGGATATATATATATATATATTTAACATGATACTATGATAAGTAAACATATCATTAAGTATATTAACAATGAACTACATATGTAAAAACAAGACTACTAACTTAATGATTTTTAAACGAGACATATATGTAAGGATTATCGTTGTAAAGACATTTAATGGATATATATCATATTAAGAGATATTCATACATGATAATATCATGATAATATAATAATTTAAAATTTCATTTGATATTATAAACATTGGGTTAACAACATTTAACAAGATCGTTAACCTAAAGGTTTCAAAACAACACTTACATGTAACGACTAACGATGACTTAACGACTCAGTTAAAATGTATATACATGTAGTGTTTTAATATGTATTTATACACTTTTGAAAGACTTCAATACACTTATCAAAATACTTCTACTTAACAAAAATGCTTACAATTACATCCTCGTTCAATTTCATCAACAATTCTACTCGTATGCACCCGTATTCGTACTCGTACAATACACAGCTTTTAGATGTATGTACTATTGGTATATACACTCTAATGATCAGCTCTTAGCAGCCCATGTGAGTCACCTAACACATGTGGGAACCATCATTTGGCAACTAGCATGAAATATCTCATAAAATTACAAAAATATGAGTAATCATTCATGACTTATTTACATGAAAACAAAATTACATATCCTTTATATCTAATCCATACACCAACGACCAAAAACACCTACAAACACTTTCATTCTTCAATTTTCTTCATCTAATTGATCTCTCTCAAGTTCTATCTTCAAGTTCTAAGTGTTCTTCATAAATTCCAAAAGTTCTAGTTTCATAAAATCAAGAATACTTTCAAGTTTGCTAGCTCACTTCCAATCTTGTAAGGTGATCATCCAACCTCAAGAAATCTTTGTTTCTTACATTAGGTTATCATTCTAATACAAGGTAATAATCATATTCAAACTTTGGTTCAATTTCTATAACTATAACAATCTTATTTCAAGTGATGATCTTACTTGAACTTGTTTTCGTGTCATGATTCTACTTCAAGAACTTCGAGCCATCCAAGGATCCGTTGAAGCTAGATCCATTTTTCTCTTTTCCAGTAGGTTTATTCAAGGAACTTAAGGTAGTAATGATGTTCATAACATCATTCGATTCATACATATAAAGCTATCTTATTCGAAGGTTTAAACTTGTAATCACTAGAACAAAGTTTAGTTAATTCTAAACTTGTTCGGAAACAAAAGTTAATCCATCTAACTTGACTTTTAAAATCAACTAAACACATGTTCTATATCTATATGATATGCTAACTTAATGATTTAAAACCTGGAAACACGAAAAACACCGTAAAACCGGATTTACGCCGTCGTAGTAACACCGCGGGCTATTTTGGGTTAGTTAATTAAAAACTATGATAAACTTTGATTTAAAAGTTGTTATTCTGAGAAAATGATTTTTATTATGAACATGAAACTATATCCAAAAATTATGGTTAAACTCAAAGTGAAAGTATGTTTTCTAAAATGGTCATCTAGACGTCGTTCTTTCGACTGAAATGACTACCTTTACAAAAATGACTTGTAACTTATTTTTCCGACTATAAACCTATACTTTTTCTGTTTAGATTCATAAAATAGAGTTCAATATGAAACCATAGCAATTTGATTCACTCAAAACATATTTAAAATGAAGAAGTTATGGGTAAAACAAGATTGGATAATTTTTCTCATTTTAGCTACGTGAAAATTGGTAACAAATCTATTCCAACCATAACTTAATCAACTTGTATTGTATATTATGTAATCTTGAGATACCATAGACACGTATACAATGTTTCGACCTATCATGTCGACACATCTATATATATTTCGGAACAACCATAGACACTCTATATGTGAATGTTGGAGTTAGCTATACAGGGTTGAGGTTGATTCCAAAATATATATAGTTTGAGTTGTGATCAATACTGAGATACGTATACACTGGGTCGTGGATTGATTCAAGATAATATTTATCGATTTATATCTGTACATCTAACTGTGGACAACTAGTTGTAGGTTACTAACGAGGACAGCTGACTTAATAAACTTAAAACATCAAAATATATTAAAAGTGTTGTAAATATATTTTGAACATACTTTGATATATATGTATATATTGTTATAGGTTCGTGAATCAACCAGTGGCCAAGTCTTACTTCCCGACGAAGTAAAAATCTGTGAAAGTGAGTTATAGTCCCACTTTTAAAATCTAATATTTTTGGGATGAGAATACATGCAGGTTTTATAAATGATTTACAAAATAGACACAAGTACGTGAAACTACATTCTATGGTTGAATTATCAAAATCGAATATGCCCCTTTTTATTAAGTCTGGTAATCTAAGAATTAGGGAACAGACACCCTAATTGACGCGAATCCTAAAGATAGATCTATGGGGCCTAACAAGCCCCATCCAAAGTACCGGATACTTTAGTACTTCGAAATTTATATCATATCCGAAGGGTGTCCCGGAATGATGGGGATATTCTTATATATGCATCTTGTTAATGTCGGTTACCAGGTGTTCACCATATGAATGATTTTTATCTCTATGTATGGGATGTGTATTGAAATATGAAATCTTGTGGTCTATTGTTACGATTTGATATATATAGGTTAAACCTATAACTCACCAACATTTTTGTTGACGTTTAAAGCATGTTTATTCTCAAGTGAATATTAAGAGCTTCCGCTGTTGCATACTAAAATAAGGACAATATTTGGAGTCCATGTTTGTTTGATATTGTGTAAAAACTGCATTCAAGAAACTGATTTCGATGTAACATATTTGTATTGTAAACCATTATGTAATGGTCGTGTGTAAACAGGATATTTTAGATTATCATTATTTGATAATCTACGTAAAGCTTTTTAAACCTTTATTTATGAAATAAAGGTTATGGTTTGTTTTAAAAATGAATGCAGTCTTTGAAAAACGTCTCATATAGAGTCAAAACCTCGCAACGAAATCAATTAATATGGAACGTTTTTAATCAATAAGAAAGGGACATTTCAGTTGGTATCCGAGCGTTGGTCTTAGAGAACCAGAATTTTGCATTAGTGTGTCTTATCGAGTTTGTTAGGATGCATTAGTGAGTCTGGACTTCGACCGTGTTTACTTGAAAAATGATTGCTTAACAAATTTTGTTGGAAACTATATATTTTTAACATGTGAATATTATGTGATATATTAATCTCTTAACGCGTTTGATATTATGTGATAGATGTCTACCTCTAGAACAAGTCCCATTGACTCACCTAATAATAATGAAGAGTCAAATGTAAATTGGAATGATTCGTGGACTGATTCACAAGTTCCCGAAGAGGAACCGGAAGAAGAGTCGGAACCGGAAGAAGAATCAGAACCGGAAGAGGAGGAACCGGAGGAGGAAATAGAACCGGTGGGGGAAATAATAAAACGGTTAAGTAAAAGAAAATTCTCAACCAACCGACCAAGGTTAATTATGGTCAATGGTGTTTCCGCCAAGGAAGCAAAATATTGGGAGGATTACCAATTCTCCGATGAATCGGATTCCGACGAGAATTCCGATGATGTTATAGAAATTACCCCAACTGAATTTAAAAAGGCAAAAGAAAATAATAAGGGAAAGGGCACAAAAATAGAGAAATCTAATTCCAACCCCGATGAACTTTATATGTATCGTCAACCCCCGAAGTCCTTAAGTTGTAACAATGACCCGGGAACCTCTAAACCACCAGGTTTTTCTAAACCAATGTGGATAACGACGGCTCGTATTAGGGGAACATCATATATCCCTAGAAACTTGGCAAAACTAACCAAAACCGAAGAAGAAGAAACAAGCGAGTCGGAATAAGATAGTTGTATTCGTGTGGTGTAATATAAGTAATATAGTGTGCTTATGCTTTATGATATATGTAAAAATTGCTTGTATTAATAAGTAATTTTTTTTATGAATCTAACTCTTATCTATTTTACAGTATAAAAATACAAAATGGATAGACAACCCAATATTTTAAGAGACCTACCCGGAGACATGATTGATGAAATCTTGTCTAGAGTCGGTCAGAATTCTTCGGCACAACTATTTAAGGCGAGATCAGTTTGTAAGACATTCGAAGAACGTTCCAAGAATGCCTTGATTTATAAAAGGCTTTCGTTTGAAAAATGGGGGATATCACATTGGGAAATCCATAAGTTACGATGTGTTTACTTTTACGCATATATTGCGGGGAACCCAAATGCTATTTTACGCAACGGGTTAAGAAATTTTTTTGACTCAATGTATCCGAATATAGGACTTCATGATTTAGAAAAAGCGGCTAACATGCAACATAAAGAAGCATGTTATGCTTACGGATTAGTAATGTTCGCTTCTCACCAAAGTGAGAACAAGAACATCGGGCTACAACTATTAAACAAAACGTTCCCACAAGTGACGGCGTCGGTAATTGGGGTAAGAAATGAGGTTTTTAGATTGTTACGGGACTGTTGGACATTACGTAACCCTCGTCCCTTTGACGACATTACAACACGCTGTCTTATCAACGGCCATAACGGTTATGTTCCACAAGACCAAGGATGGGAAGTAATCCTAGTAAAACCAGAATGCATGACTTGTTTCTGGACGTATGAATTACGTGTCTTTATTGCCTTTGCTGAACGACTTGTGTACTAGCTAGAATTATCTTCACAACCATCTTGTATCAAATTTATTGTGTGCTATATTTCATGCTATATGTAAAATAAGCGGTATTGTAAGTTTGTAAAATATTGTGTAAAAGTTTGAACGCGAAATATTATTATAATCAGTTTTTCATATAGAATTGTAGTAGTTGAATTGTATATTAGCTACTAAGTATGAACTTAACGGGTAGGTACTACCCGAATTTAAACTTATAAAACGCTAATATGAAGAAAAAGCTTTTATAAATGAGTTCATATTATGCTACGAAATACTATTAACTACTCTTAATATTCTGTATGATTAACTTGTTCCATTTGACTATTTTGAAGGAAATGGCACCGACTACTCGACACACCGTGAATATGAATGAAGAGGAATTCCGTACTTTTCTAGCTTCAAACATAGCCGCAGTACAGGCTGTGCTACATACCAATAATAACCTTGGATCTAGCAGTACAGGAAATCTTGTAGGATGCACCTACAAAGAATTCACTGCCTGCAAACCTTTGGAATTTGATGGAACCGAAGGACCGATCGGATTGAAACGGTGGACCGAGAAGGTCGAATCGGTGTTTGCCATAAGTAAGTGTACTGAAGAGGACAAAGTGAAGTATGCTATGCATACCTTCACAGGTTCTGCGTTAACATGGTGGAATACCTATCTAGAGCAAGTGGGACAAGACGATGCGTACGCACTACCGTGGTCAGCATTCAAGCACTTGATGAACGAGAAGTACCGTCCCAGAACCGAGGTCAATAAGCTCAAGACAGAACTTAGAGGGTTACGAACCCAAGGATTTGATATTACCACGTACGAAAGACGATTCACAGAATTGTGCCTATTGTGTCCGGGAGCATTCGAAGATGAGGAAGAGAAGATCGACGCGTTTGTGAAAGGATTACCGGAAAGAATCCAAGAAGATATAAGTTCACACGAGCCAGCCTCCATACAACAGGCATGTAGAATGGCTCACAAACTAGTAAACCAGATTGAAGAAAGAATTAAAGAACAGACTGCTGAAGAGGCCAATGTGAAGCAAGTCAAAAGAAAGTGGGAGGAAAACGGTGATAAGAATCACCAATACAACAACAACAGCAATTACAACAATAATCGCAACAATTATCCCAGCAATCGCAACATCAATCGCAACTACAACAAACGGCCCAACAACAACAACAACAACAACAACAACAACAACAACAACAACAACAACTACAACAATCATCCCAACAATAATAATAATCGCAACAACAACAACAATCAGAAGCAGCTATGCCAAAGGTGTGAAAAGTATCACTCGGGGTTTTGCACCAAATTTTGCAACAAGTGTAAAAGAAATGGTCATAGCGCGGTGAAGTGTGAGGTCTACGGACCAGGGTTTAATAGAACGAAAGGAACAAATGGTGTCAGAACGAGTAATGGCGGAGCAAGTAGCGTCAGAGCAAGTTATGCCAATGTAGTTTGTTATAAATGTGGAAAACCGGGCCACATTATTAGAAATTGCCCGAACCAGGAGAACACGAATGGACAAGGCCGCGGAAGAGTTTTTAATATTAATGCGGCAGAGGCACAGGAAGACCCGGAGCTTGTTACGGGTACGTTTCTTATTGACAATAAATCTGCTTACGTTTTATTTGATTCGGGTGTGGATAGAAGCTATATGAGTAGAGATTTTTGTGCTAAATTAAGTTGTCCATTGACGCCTTTGGATAGTAAATTTTTACTCGAATTAGCAAATGGTAAATTAATTTCAGCAGATAATATATGTCGGAATCGCGAAATTAAACTGGTTAGCGAAACATTTAAGATTGATTTGATACCAGTAGAGTTAGGGAGTTTTGATGTGATAATCGGTATGGACTGGTTGAAAGAAGTGAAAGCAGAGATTGTTTGTTACAAAAATGCAATTCTCATTATACGAGAAAAAGGAAAACCCTTAATGGTGTACGGAGAAAAGGGCAACACGAAGCTACATCTTATTAGTAATTTGAAGGCACAAAAACTAATAAGAAAAGGTTGCTATGCTGTTCTAGCACACGTCGAGAAAGTACAAACTGAAGAAAAGAGCATCAATGATGTTCCCGTCGCAAAAGAATTTCCCGATGTATTTTCGAAAGAATTACCGGGATTACCCACACATCGATCCGTTGAATTTCAAATAGATCTTGTACCAGGAGCTGCACCAATAGCTCGTGCTCCTTATAGACTCGCACCCAGCGAGATGAAAGAACTGCAAAGCCAATTACAAGAACTTTTAGAGCGTGGTTTCATTCGACCAAGCACATCACCGTGGGGAGCTCCTGTTTTGTTGTCAAGAAGAAAGATGGTACATTCAGGTTGTGTATCGACTACTGAGAGTTGAACAAACTTACCATCAAGAACCGCTACCCACTACCGAGAATCGACGACTTATTTGATCAACTACAAGGCTCGTCTGTTTATTCAAAGATTGACTTACGTTCCGGGTATCATCAAATGCGGGTGAAAGAAGATGATATTCCAAAGACTGCTTTCAGAACACGTTACGGTCATTACGAGTTTATGGTCATGCCGTTTGGTTTAACTAATGCACCAGCTGTGTTCATGGACCTTATGAACCGAGTGTGTGGACCATACCTTGACAAGTTTGTCATTGTTTTCATTGATGACATACTTATTTACTCAAAGAATGACCAAGAACACGGTGAACATTTGAGAAAGGTGTTAGAAGTATTGAGGAAGGAAGAATTGTACGCTAAGTTTTCAAAGTGTGCATTTTGGTTGGAAGAAGTTCAATTCCTCGGTCACATAGTGAACAAAGAAGGTATTAAGGTGGATCCGGCAAAGATAGAAACTGTTGAAAAGTGGGAAACCCCGAAAACTCCGAAACACATACGCCAGTTTTTGGGACTAGCTGGTTACTACAGAAGGTTCATCCAAGACTTTTCCAGAATAGCAAAACCCTTGACTGCATTGACGCATAAAGGGAAGAAATTTGAATGGAATGATGAACAAGAGAAAGCGTTTCAGTTATTGAAGAAAAAGCTAACTACGGCACCTATATTGTCATTGCCTGAAGGGAATGATGATTTTGTGATTTATTGTGACGCATCAAAGCAAGGTCTCGGTTGTGTATTAATGCAACGAACGAAGGTGATTGCTTATGCGTCTAGACAATTGAAGATTCACGAACAAAATTATACGACGCATGATTTGGAATTAGGCGCGGTTGTTTTTGCATTAAAGACTTGGAGGCACTACTTATATGGGGTCAAAAGTATTATATATACAGACCACAAAAGTTTTCAACACATATTTAATCAGAAACAACTGAATATGAGGCAGCGTAGGTGGATTGAATTATTGAATGATTACGACTTTGAGATTCGTTACCACCCGGGGAAGGCAAATGTGGTAGTCGATGCCTTGAGCAGGAAGGACAGAGAACCCATTCGAGTAAAATCTATGAATATAATGATTCATAATAACCTTACTACTCAAATAAAGGAGGCGCAACAAGGAGTTTTAAAAGAGGGAAATTTAAAGGATGAAATACCCAAAGGATCGGAGAAGCATCTTAATATTCGGGAAGACGGAACCCGGTATAGGGCTGAAAGGATTTGGGTACCAAAATTTGGAGATATGAGAGAAATGGTACTTAGAGAAGCTCATAAAACCATATACTCAATACATCCTGGAACGGGGAAGATGTACAAGGATCTCAAGAAACATTTTTGGTGGCCGGGTATGAAAGCCGATGTTGCTAAATACGTAGGAGAATGTTTGACGTGTTCTAAGGTCAAAGCTGAGCATCAGAAACCATCAGGTCTACTTCAACAACCCGAAATCCCAGAATGGAAATGGGAAAACATTACCATGGATTTCATCACTAAATTGCCAAGGACTGCAAGTGGTTTTGATACTATTTGGGTAATAGTTGATTGTCTCACCAAATCAGCACACTTCCTGCCAATAAGAGAAGATGACAAGATGGAGAAGTTAGCACGACTGTATTTGAAGGAAGTCGTCTCCAGACATGGAATACCAATCTCTATTATCTCTGATAGGGATGGCAGATTTATTTCAAGATTCTGGCAGACATTACAGCAAGCATTAGGAACTCGTCTAGACATGAGTACTGCCTATCATCCACAAACTGATGGGCAGAGCGAAAGGACGATACAAACGCTTGAAGACATGCTACGAGCATGTGTTATTGATTTTGGAAACAGTTGGGATCGACATCTATCGTTAGCAGAATTTTCCTACAACAACAGCTACCATTCAAGCATTGAGATGGTGCCGTTTGAAGCACTTTATGGTAGAAAGTGCAGGTCTCCGATTTGTTGGAGTGAAGTGGGGGATAGACAGATTACGGGTCCGGAGATTATACAAGAAACTACCGAGAAGATCATCCAAATTCAACAACGGTTGAAAACCGCCCAAAGTCGACAAAAGAGCTACGCTGACATTAAAAGAAAAGATATAGAATTTGAAATTGGAGAGATGGTCATGCTTAAAGTTGCACCTTGGAAGGCGTTGTTCGATTTGGTAAACGAGGGAAATTAAATCCAAGGTATATTGGACCATTCAAGATTATTGATCGTGTCGGACCAGTAGCTTACCGACTTGAGTTACCTCAACAACTCGCGGCTGTACATAACACTTTCCACGTCTCGAATTTGAAAAAATGTTTTGCTAAAGAAGATCTCACTATTCCGTTAGATGAAATCCAAATCAACGAAAAACTTCAATTCATCGAAGAACCCGTCGAAATAATGGATCGTGAGGTTAAAAGACTTAAGCAAAACAAGATACCAATTGTTAAGGTTCGATGGAATGCTCGTAGAGGACCCGAGTTCACCTGGGAGCGTGAAGATCAGATGAAGAAGAAATACCCGCATCTATTTCCAGAAGATTCGTCAACACCTTCAATAGCTTAAAATTTCGGGACGAAATTTATTTAACGGGTAGGTACTGTAGTGACCCGAACTTTTCCATGTTTATATATATTAATTGAGATTGATATTTACATGATTAAATATTTCCAACATGTTAAGCAATAAAACTTGTTAAGACTTGATTAATTGAAATATGTTTCATATAGACAATTGACCACCCAAGTTGACCGGTGATTCACGAACGTTAAAACTTGTAAAAACTATATGATGACATATATATAGATATATATATATATATATATATATATATTTAACATGATACTATGATAAGTAAACATATCATTAAGTATATTAACAATGAACTACATATGTAAAAACAAGACTACTAACTTAATGATTTTTAAACGAGACATATATGTAAGGATTATCGTTGTAAAGACATTTAATGGATATATATCATATTAAGAGATATTCATACATGATAATATCATGATAATATAATAATTTAAAATCTCATTTGATATTATAAACATTGGGTTAACAACATTTAACAAGATCGTTAACCTAAAGGTTTCAAAACAACACTTACATGTAATGACTAACGATGACTTAACGACTCAGTTAAAATGTATATACATGTAGTGTTTTAATATGTATTTATACACTTTTGAAAGACTTCAATACAATTATCAAAATACTTCTACTTAACAAAAATGCTTACAATTACATCCTCGTTCAATTTCATCAACAATTCTACTCGTATGCACCCGTATTCGTACTCGTACAATACACAGCTTTTAGATGTATGTACTATTGGTATATACACTCCAATGATCAGCTCTTAGCAGCCCATGTGAGTCACCTAACACATGTGGGAACCATCATTTGGTAACTAGCATGAAATATCTCATAAAATTACAAAAATATGAGTAATCATTCATGACTTATTTACATGAAAACAAAATTACATATCCTTTATATCTAATCCATACACCAACGACCAAAAACACCTACAAACACTTTCATTCTTCAATTTTATTCATCTAATTGATCTCTCTCAAGTTCTATCTTCAAGTTCTAAGTGTTCTTCATAAATTCCAAAAGTTCTAGTTTCATAAAATCAAGAATACTTTCAAGTTTGCTAGCTCACTTCCAATCTTGTAAGGTGATCATCCAACCTCAAGAAATCTTTGTTTCTTACAGTAGGTTATCATTCTAATACAAGGTAATAATCATATTCAAACTTTGGTTCAATTTCTATAACTATAACAATCTTATTTCAAGTGATGATCTTACTTGAACTTGTTTTCGTGTCATGATTCTACTTCAAGAACTTCGAGCCATCCAAGGATCCGTTGAAGCTAGATCCATTTTTCTCTTTTCCAGTAGGTTTATTCAAGGAACTTAAGGTAGTAATGATGTTCATAACATCATTCGATTCATACATATAAAGCTATCTTATTCGAAGGTTTAAACTTGTAATCACTAAAACAAAGTTTAGTTAATTCTAAACTTGTTCGCAAACAAAAGTTAATCCTTCTAACTTGACTTTTAAAATCAACTAAACACATGTTCTATATCTATATGATATGCTAACTTAATGATTTAAAACCTGGAAACACGAAAAACACCGTAAAACCGGATTTACGCCGTCGTAGTAACACCGCAGACTATTTTGGGTTAGTTAATTAAAAACTATGATAAACTTTGATTTAAAAGTTGTTATTCTGAGAAAATGATTTTTATTATGAACATGAAACTATATCCAAAAATTATGGTTAAACTCAAAGTGGAAGTATGTTTTCTAAAATGGTCATCTAGACGTCGTTCTTTCGACTGAAATGACTACCTTTACAAAAATGACTTGTAACTTATTTTTCCGACTATAAACCTATACTTTTTCTGTTTAGATTCATAAAATAGAGTTCAATATGAAACCATAGCAATTTGATTCACTCAAAACGGATTTAAAATGAAGAAGTTATGGGTAAAACAAGATTGGATAATTTTTCTCATTTTAGCTACGTGAAAATTGGTAACAAATCTATTCCAACCATAACTTAATCAACTTGTATTGTATATTATGTAATCTTGAGATACCATAGACACGTATACAATGTTTCGACCTATCATGTCGACACATCTATATATATTTCGGAACAACCATAGACACTCTATATGTGAATGTTGGAGTTAGCTATACAGGGTTGAGGTTGATTTCAAAATATATATAGTTTGAGTTGTGATCAATACTGAGATACGTATACACTGGGTCGTGGATTAATTCAAGATAATATTTATTGATTTATTTCTGTACATCTAACTGTGGACAACTAGTTGTAGGTTACTAACGAGGACAGCTGACTTAATAAACTTAAAACATCAAAATATATTAAAAGTGTTGTAAATATATTTTGAACATACTTTGATATATATGTATATATTGTTATAGGTTCGTGAATCAACCAGTGGCCAAGTCTTACTTCCCGACGAAGTAAAAATCTGTGAAAGTGAGTTATAGTCCCACTTTTAAAATCTAATATTTTTGGGATGAGAATACATGCAGGTTTTATAAATGATTTACAAAATAGACACAAGTACGTGAAACTACATTCTATGGTTGAATTATCAAAATCGAATATGCCCCTTTTTATTAAGTCTGGTAATCTAAGAATTAGGGAACAGACACCCTAATTGACGCGAATCCTAAAGATAGATCTATGGGGCCTAACAAGCCCCATCCAAAGTACCGGATGCTTTAGTACTTCGAAATTTATATCATATCCGAAGGGTGTCCCGGAATGATGGGGATATTCTTATATATGCATCTTGTTAATGTCGGTTACCAGGTGTTCACCATATGAATGATTTTTATCTCTATGTATGGGATGTGTATTGAAATATGAAATCTTGTGGTCTATTGTTACGATTTGATATATATAGGTTAAACCTATAACTCACCAACATTTTTGTTGACGTTTAAAGCATGTTTATTCTCAGGTGAATATTAAGAGCTTCCGCTGTTGCATACTAAAATAAGGACAATATTTGGAGTCCATGTTTGTATGATATTGTGTAAAAACTGCATTCAAGAAACTGATTTCGATGTAACATATTTGTATTGTAAACCATTATGTAATGGTCGTGTGTAAACAGGATATTTTAGATTATCATTATTTGATAATCTACGTAAAGCTTTTTAAACCTTTATTTATAAAATAAAGGTTATGGTTTGTTTTAAAAATGAATGCAGTCTTTGAAAAACGTCTCATATAGAGGTCAAAACCTCGCAACGAAATCAATTAATATGGAACGTTTTTAATCAATAAGAACGGGACATTTCAGTTGGTATCCGAGCGTTGGTCTTAGAGAACCAGAATTTTGCATTAGTGTGTCTTATCGAGTTTGTTAGGATGCATTAGTGAGTCTGGACTTCGACCGTGTTTACTTGAAAAATGATTGCTTAACAAATTTTGTTGGAAACTATATATTTTTAACATGTGAATATTATGTGATATATTAATCTCTTAACGCGTTTGATATTATGTGATAGATGTCTACCTCTAGAACAAGTCCCATTGACTCACCTAATAATAATGAAGAGTCAAATGTAAATTGGAATGATTCGTGGACTGATTCACAAGTTCCCGAAGAGGAACCGGAAGAAGAGTCGGAACCGGAAGAAGAATCAGAACCGGAAGAGGAGGAACCGGAGGAGGAAATAGAACCGGTGGGGGAAATAATAAAACGGTTAAGTAAAAGAAAATTCTCAACCAACCGACCAAGGTTAATTATGGTCAATGGTGTTTCCGCCAAGGAAGCAAAATATTGGGAGGATTACCAATTCTCCGATGAATCGGATTCCGACGAGAATTCCGATGATGTTATAGAAATTACCCCAACTGAATTTAAAAAGGCAAAAGAAAATAATAAGGGAAAGGGCACAAAAATAGAGAAATCTAATTCCAACCCCGATGAACTTTATATGTATCGTCAACCCCCGAAGTCCTTAAGTTGTAACAATGACCCGGGAACCTCTAAACCACCAGGTTTTTCTAAACCAATGTGGATAACGACGGCTCGTATTAGGGGAACATCATATATCCCTAGAAACTTGGCAAAACGAACCAAAACCGAAGAAGAAGAAACAAGCGAGTCGGAATAAGATAGTTGTATTCGTGTGGTGTAATATAAGTAATATAGTGTGCTTATGCTTTATGATATATGTAAAAATTGCTTGTATTAATAAGTATTTTTTTTTTTTATGAATCTAACTCTTATCTATTTTACAGTATAAAAACACAAAATGGATAGACAACCCAATATTTTAAGAGACCTACCCGGAGACATGATTGATGAAATCTTGTCTAGAGTCGGTCAGAATTCTTCGGCACAACTATTTAAGGCGAGATCAGTTTGTAAGACATTCGAAGAACGTTCCAAGAATGCCTTGATTTATAAAAGGCTTTCGTTTGAAAAATGGGGGATATCACATTGGGAAATCCATAAGTTACGATGTGTTTACTTTTACGCACATATTGCGGGGAACCCAAATGCTATTTTACGCAACGGGTTAAGAAATTTTTTTGACTCAATGTATCCGAATATAGGACTTCATGATTTAGAAAAAGCGGCTAACATGCAACATAAAGAAGCATGTTATGCTTACGGATTAGTAATGTTCGCTTCTCACCAAAGTGAGAACAAGAACATCGGGCTACAACTATTAAATAAAACGTTCCCACAAGTGACGGCGTCGGTAATTGGGGTAAGAAATGAGGTTTTTAGATTGTTACGGGACTGTTGGACATTACGTAACCCTCGTCCCTTTGACGACGTTACAACACGCTGTCTTATCAACGGCCATAACGGTTATGTTCCACAAGACCAAGGATGGAAAGTAATCCTAGTAAAACCAGAATGCATGACTTGTTTCTGGACGTATGAATTACGTGTCTTTATTGCCTTTGCTGAACGACTTGTGTACTAGCTAGAATTATCTTCACAACCATCTTGTATCAAATTTATTGTGTGCTATATTTCATGCTATATGTAAAATAAGCGGTATTGTAAGTTTGTAAAATATTGTGTAAAAGTTTGAACGCGAAATATTATTATAATCAATTTTTCATATAGAATTGTAGTAGTTGAATTGTATATTAGCTACTAAGTATGAACTTAACGGGTAGGTACTACCCGAATTTAAACTTATAAAACGCTAATATGAAGAAAAAGCTTTTATAAATGAGTTCATATTATGCTACGAAATACTATTAACTACTCTTAATATTCTGTATGATTAACTTGTTCCATTTGACTATTTTGAAGGAAATGGCACCGACTACTCGACACACCGTGAATATGAATGAAGAGGAATTCCGTACTTTTCTAGCTTCAAACATAGCCGCAGTACAGGCTGCGCTACATACCAATAATAACCTTGGATCTAGCAGTACAGGAAATCGTGTAGGATGCACCTACAAAGAATTCACTGCCTGCAAACCTTTGGAATTTGATGGAACCTAAGGACTGATCGGATTGAAACGGTGGACCGAGAAGGTCGAATCGGTGTTTGCCATAAGTAATTGTACTGAAGAGGACAAAGTGAAGTACGCTACGCATACCTTCACAGGTTCTGCATTAACATGGTGGAATACCTATCTAGAGCAAGTGGGACAAGACGATGCATACGCACTACCGTGGTCAGCATTCAAGCACTTGATGAACGAGAAGTACCGTCCCAGAACCGAGGTCAATAAGCTCAAGACAGAACTTAGAGGGTTACGAACCCTAGGATTTGATATTACCACGTACGAAAGACGATTCACAGAATTGTGCCTATTGTGTCCGGGAGCATTCGAAGACGAGGAAGAGAAGATCGACGCGTTTGTGAAAGGATTACCGGAAAGAATCCAAGAAGATATAAGTTCACACGAGCCCGCCTCCATACAACAGGCATGTAGAATGGCTCACAAACTAGTAAACCAGATTGAAGAAAGAATTAAAGAACAGACTGCTGAAGAGGCCAATGTGAAGCAAGTCAAAAGAAAGTGGGAGGAAAATGGTGATAAGAATCACCAATACAACAACAACAGCAATTACAACAATAATCGCAACAATTATCCCAACAATCGCAACATCAATCGCAACTACAACAAACGGCCCAACAACAACAACAACAACAACAACAACAACAACAACAACAACAACAACAACAACAACAACAACAACAACAACAACAACAACAACAACAACAACAACAACAACAACAACAACAGCAACTACAACAATCATCCCAACAACAATAATAACCGCAACAACAACAACAACAACAATCAGAAGCAGCTATGCCAAAGGTGTGAAAAGTATCACTCGGGGTTTTGCACCAAATTTTGCAACAAGTGTAAAAGAAATGGTCATAGCGCGGTGAAGTGTGAGGTCTACGGACCAGGGGTTAATAGAATGAAAGGAACAAATGGTGTCGGAACGAGTAATGGCGGAGCAAGTAGCGTCGGAGCAAGTTATGCCAATGTAGTTTGTTATAAATGTGGAAAACCGGGCCACATTATTAGAAATTTCCCGAACCAGGAGAACACGAATGGACAAGGCCGCGGAAGAGTTTTTAATATTAATGCGGCAGAGGCACCGGAAGACCCGGAGCTTGTTACGGGTACGTTTCTTATTGACAATAAATCTGCTTACGTTTTATTTGATTCGGGTGCGGATAGAAGCTATATGAGTAGAGATTTTTGTGCTAAATTAAGTTGTCCATTGACGCCTTTGGATAGTAAATTTTTACTCGAATTAGCAAATGGTAAATTAATTTCAGCAGATAATATATGTCGGAATCGCGAAATTAAACTAGTTAGCGAAACATTTAAGATTGATTTAATACCAGTAGAGTTAGGGAGTTTTGATGTGATAATCGGTATGGACTGGTTGAAAGAAGTGAAAGCAGAGATTGTTTGTTACAAAAATGCAATTCGCATTATACGAGAAAAAGGAAAACCCTTAATGGTGTACGGAGAAAAGGGCAACACGAAGCTACATCTTATTAGTAATTTGAAGGCACAAAAACTAATAAGAAAAGGTTGCTATGCTGTTCTAGCACACGTCGAGAAAGTACAAACTGAAGAAAAGAGCATCAATGATGTTCCCGTCGCAAAAGAATTTCCCGATGTATTTCCGAAAGAATTACCGGGATTACCCCCACATCGATCCGTTGAATTTCAAATAGATCTTGTACCAGGAGCTGCACCAATAGCTCGTGCTCCTTACAGACTCGCACCCAGCGAGATGAAAGAACTGCAAAGCCAATTACAAGAACTTTTAGAGCGTGGTTTCATTCGACCAAGCACATCACCGTGGGGAGCTCCTGTTTTGTTTGTCAAGAAGAAAGATGGTACATTCAGGTTGTGTATCGACTACTGAGAGTTGAACAAACTTACCATCAAGAACCGCTACCCACTACCGAGAATCGACGACTTATTTGATCAACTACAAGGCTCGTCTGTTTATTCAAAGATTGACTTACGTTCCGGGTATCATCAAATGCGGGTGAAAGAAGATGATATTCCAAAGACTGCTTTCAGAACACGTTACGGTCATTACGAGTTTATGGTCATGCCGTTTGGTTTAACTAATGCACCAGCTGTGTTCATGGACCTTATGAACCGAGTGTGTGGACCATACCTTGACAAGTTTGTCATTGTTTTCATTGATGACATACTTATTTACTCAAAGAATGACCAAGAACACGGTGAACATTTGAGAAAGGTGTTAGAAGTATTGAGGAAGGAAGAATTGTACGCTAAGTTTTCAAAGTGTGCATTTTGGTTGGAAGAAGTTCAATTCCTCGGTCACATAGTGAACAAAGAAGGTATTAAGGTGGATCCGGCAAAGATAGAAACTGTTGAAAAGTGGGAAACCCCGAAAACTCCGAAACACATACGCCAGTTTTTGGGACTAGCTGGTTACTACAGAAGGTTCATCCAAGACTTTTCCAGAATAGAAAAACCCTTGACTGCATTGACGCATAAAGGGAAGAAATTTGAATGGAATGATGAACAAGAGAAAGCGTTTCAGTTATTGAAGAAAAAGCTAACTACGGCACCTATATTGTCATTGCCTGAAGGGAATGATGATTTTGTGATTTATTGTGACGCATCAAAGCAAGGTCTCGGTTGTGTATTAATGCAACGAACGAAGGTGATTGCTTATGCGTCTAGACAATTGAAGATTCACGAACAAAATTATACGACGCATGATTTGGAATTAGGCGCGGTTGTTTTTGCATTAAAGACTTGGAGGCACTACTTATATGGGGTCAAAAGTATTATATATACCGACCACAAAAGTTTTCAACACATATTTAATCAGAAACAACTGAATATGAGGCAGCGTAGGTGGATTGAATTGTTGAATGATTACGACTTTGAGATTCGTTACCACCCGGGGAAGGCAAATGTGGTAGCCGATGCCTTGAGCAGGAAGGACAGAGAACCCATTCGAGTAAAATCTATGAATATAATGATTCATAATAACCTTACTACTCAAATAAAGGAGGCGCAACAAGGAGTTTTAAAAGAGGGAAATTTAAAGGATGAAATACCCAAAGGATCGGAGAAGCATCTTAATATTCGGGAAGACGGAACCCGGTATAGGGCTGAAAGGATTTGGGTACCAAAATTTGGAGATATGAGAGAAATGGTACTTAGAGAAGCTCATAAAACCAGATACTCAATACATCCTGGAACGGGGAAGATGTACAAGGATCTCAAGAAACATTTTTGGTGGCCGGGTATGAAAGCCGATGTTGCTAAATACGTAGGAGAATGTTTGACGTGTTCTAAGGTCAAAGCTGAGCATCAGAAACCATCAGGTCTACTTCAACAACCCGAAATCCCAGAATGGAAATGGGAAAACATTACCATGGATTTCATCACTAAATTGCCAAGGACTGCAAGTGGTTTTGATACTATTTTGGTAATAGTTGATCGTCTCACCAAATCAGCACACTTCCTGCCAATAAGAGAAGATGACAAGATGGAGAAGTTAGCACGACTGTATTTGAAGGAAGTCGTCTCCAGACATGGAATACCAATCTCTATTATCTCTGATAGGGATGGCAGATTTATTTCAAGATTCTGGCAGACATTACAGCAAGCATTAGGAACTTGTCTAGACATGAGTACTGCCTATCATCCACAAACTGATGGGCAGAGCGAAAGGACGATACAAACGCTTGAAGACATGCTACGAGCATGTGTTATTGATTTCGGAAACAGTTGGGATCGACATCTACCGTTAGCAGAATTTTCCTACAACAACAGCTACCATTCAAGCATTGAGATGGCGCCGTTTGAAGCACTTTATGGTAGAAAGTGCAGGTCTCCGATTTGTTGGAGTGAAGTGGGGGATAGACAGATTACGGGTCCGGAGATTATACAAGAAACTACCGAGAAGATCATCCAAATTCAACAACGGTTGAAAACCGCCCAAAGTCGACAAAAGAGCTACGCTGACATTAAAAGAAAAGATATAGAATTTGAAATTGGAGAGATGGTCATGCTTAAAGTTGCACCTTGGAAAGACGTTGTTCGATTTGGTAAACGAGGGAAATTAAATCCAAGGTATATTGGACCATTCAAGATTATTGATCGTGTCGGACCAGTAGCTTACCGACTTGAGTTACCTCAACAACTCGCGGCTGTACATAACACTTTCCACGTCTCGAATTTGAAAAAATGTTTTGCTAAAGAAGATCTCACTATTCCGTTAGATGAAATCTAAATCAACGAAAAACTTCAATTCATCGAAGAACCCGTCGAAATAATGGATCGTGAGGTTAAAAGACTTAAGCAAAACAAGATACCAATTGTTAAGGTTCGATGGAATGCTCATAGAGGACCCGAGTTCACCTGGGAGCGTGAAGATCAGATGAAGAAGAAATACCCGCATCTATTTCCAGAAGATTCGTCAACACCTTCAACAGCTTAAAATTTCGGGACAAAATTTATTTAACGGGTAGGTACTGTAGTAACCCGAACTTTTCCATGTTTATATATATTAATTGAGATTGATATTTACATGATTAAATATTTCCAACATGTTAAGCAATCAAACTTGTTAAGACTTGATTAATTGAAATATGTTTCATATAGACAATTGACCACCCAAGTTGACCGGTGATTCACGAACGTTAAAACTTGTAAAAACTATATGATGACATATATATGGATATATATATATATATATATATATTTAACATGATACTATGATAAGTAAACATATCATTAAGTATATTAACAATGAACTACATATGTAAAAACAAGACTACTAACTTAATGATTTTTAAACGAGACATATATGTAAGGATTATCGTTGTAAAGACATTTAATGGATATATATCATATTAAGAGATATTCATACATGATAATATCGTGATAATATAATAATTTAAAATCTCATTTGATATTATAAACATTGGGTTAACAACATTTAACAAGATCGTTAACCTAAAGGTTTCAAAACAACACTTACATGTAACGACTAACGATGACTTAACGACTCAGTTAAAATGTATATACATGTAGTGTTTTAATATGTATTTATACACTTTTGAAAGACTTCAATACACTTATCAAAATACTTCTACTTAACAAAAATGCTTACAATTACATCCTCGTTCAATTTCATCAACAATTCTACTCGTATGCACCCGTATTCGTACTCGTACAATACACAGCTTTTAGATGTATGTACTATTGGTATATACACTCCAATGATCAGCTCTTAGCAGCCCATGTGAGTCACCTAACACATGTGGGAACCATCATTTGGCAACTAGCATGAAATATCTCATAAAATTACAAAAATATGAGTAATCATTCATGACTTATTTACATGAAAACAAAATTACATATCCTTTATATCTAATCCATACACCAACGACCAAAAACACCTACAAACACTTTCATTCTTCAATTTTATTCATCTAATTGATCTCTCTCAAGTTCTATCTTCAAGTTCTAAGTGTTCTTCATAAATTCCAAAAGTTCTAGTTTCATAAAATCAAGAATACTTTCAAGTTTGCTAGCTCACTTCCAATCTTGTAAGGTGATCATCCAACCTCAAGAAATCTTTGTTTCTTACAGTAGGTTATCATTCTAATACAAGGTAATAATCATATTCAAACTTTGGTTCAATTTCTATAACTATAACAATCTTATTTCAAGTGATGATCTTACTTGAACTTGTTTTCGTGTCATGATTCTACTTCAAGAACTTCGAGCCATCCAAGGATCCGTTGAAGCTAGATCCATTTTTCTATTTTCCGGTAGGTTTATTCAAGGAACTTAAGGTAGTAATGATGTTCATAACATCATTCGATTCATACATATAAAGCTATCTTATTCGAAGGTTTAAACTTGTAATCACTAAAACAAAGTTTAGTTAATTCTAAACTTGTTCGCAAACAAAAGTTAATCCTTCTAACTTGACTTTTAAAATCAACTAAAAACATGTTCTATATCTATATGATATGCTAACTTAATGATTTAAAACCTGGAAACACGAAAAACACCGTAAAACCGGATTTACGCCGTCGTAGTAACACCGCGGGCTATTTTAGGTTAGTTAATTAAAAACTATGATAAACTTTGATTTAAAAGTTGTTATTCTGAGAAAATGATTTTTATTATGAACATGAAACTATATCCAAAAATTATGGTTAAACTCAAAGTGGAAGTATGTTTTCTAAAATGGTCATCTAGACGTCGTTCTTTCGACTGAAATGACTACCTTTACAAAAATGAATTGTAACTTATTTTTCCGACTATAAACCTATACTTTTTCTGTTTAGATTCATAAAATAGAGTTCAATATGAAACCATAGCAATTTGATTCACTCAAAACGGATTTAAAATGAAGAAGTTATGGGTAAAACAAGATTGGATAATTTTTCTCATTTTAGCTACGTGAAAATTGGTAACAAATCTATTCCAACCATAACTTAATCAACTTGTATTGTATATTATGTAATCTTGAGATACCATAGACACGTATACAATGTTTCGACCTATCATGTCGACACATCTATATATATTTCAGAACAACCATAGACACTCTATATGTGAATGTTGGAGTTAGCTATACAGGGTTGATGTTGATTCCAAAATATATATAGTTTGAGTTGTGATCAATACTGAGATACGTATACATTGGGTCGTGGATTGATTCAAGATAATATTTATCGATTTATTTCTGTACATCTAACTGTGGACAACTAGTTGTAGGTTACTAACGAGGACAGCTGACTTAATAAACTTAAAACATCAAAATATATTAAAAGTGTTGTAAATATATTTTGAACATACTTTGATATATATGTATATATTGTTATAGGTTCGTGAATCAACCAGTGGCCAAGTCTTACTTCCCGACGAAGTAAAAATCTGTGAAAGTGAGTTATAGTCCCACTTTTAAAATCTAATATTTTTGGGATGAGAATACATGCAGGTTTTATAAATGATTTACAAAATAGACACAAGTACGTGAAACTACATTCTATGGTTGAATTATCAAAATCGAATATGCCCCTTTTTATTAAGTCTGGTAATCTAAGAATTAGGGAACAGACACCCTAATTGACGCGAATCCTAAAGATAGATCTATTGGGCCTAACAAGCCCCATCCAAAGTACCGGATGCTTTAGTACTTCGAAATTTATATCATATCCGAAGGGTGTCCCGGAATGATGGGGATATTCTTATATATGCATCTTGTTAATGTCGGTTACCAGGTGTTCACCATATGAATGATTTTTATCTCTATGTATGGGATGTGTATTGAAATATGAAATCTTGTGGTCTATTGTTACGATTTGATATATATAGGTTAAACCTATAACTCACCAACATTTTTGTGGACGTTTAAAGCATGTTTATTCTCAGGTGAATATTAAGAGCTTCCGCTGTTGCATACTAAAATAAGGACAATATTTGGAGTCCAAGTTTGTATGATATTGTGTAAAAACTGCATTCAAGAAACTGATTTCGATGTAACATATTTGTATTGTAAACCATTATGTAATGGTCGTGTGTAAACAGGATATTTTAGATTATCATTATTTGATAATCTACGTAAAGCTTTTTAAACCTTTATTTATGAAATAAAGGTTATGGTTTGTTTTAAAAATGAATGCAGTCTTTGAAAAACGTCTCATATAGAGGTCAAAACCTCGCAACGAAATCAATTAATATGGAACGTTTTTAATCAATAAGAACGGGAGATTTCAATTCTTAGGTTACCAAGCAAAAGGGGCATATTCGGCTTCGATCATTCACCCATATAATGTAGTTTCAATTACTTGTGTCTATTTCATAAAATATTATAAAAACAGCGCATGTATTCTCAGTCCCAAAAATATATATTGCAAAAATATTTAAAAAGGGAGCAAATGAAACTCACGCATATAAATATTGTAAAACAGTTCATAAAGCATTTGCATGTATTCTCAGCCCAAAAATGTAAAGAGTAAAAAGGGCAAATGAAACTCACTTTCACAGATTTTTACTTCGTCGGGAAGTAAGACTTGGCCACTGGTTGATTCACGAACCTATAACAAATATGTACATATATATCAAAGTATGTTCAAAATATATTTGCAACACTTTTAATACATTTTGATGTTTTAAGTTTATTAAATCAGCTGTCCTCGTTAGTAACCTACAACTAGTTGTCCACAGTTAGATGTACAGAAATAAATCGATAAATATTATCCTGAATCAATCCACGACCCAGTGTATACGTATCTCAGTATTGATCACAACTCAAACTATATATTTTTTGGAATCAACCTTAACCCTGTATAGCTAACTCCAACATTTACATATAGAGTGTCTATGGTTGTTCCGAAATATATATAGATGTGTCGACATGATAGGTCGAAACATTGTATACGTGTCTATGGTATCTCAAGATTACATAATATACAATACAAGTTGATTAAGTTATGGTTGGAATAGATTTGTTACCAATATTCACGTAGCTAAAATGAAAAAAATTATCCAATCTTGTTTTACCCATAACTTCTTCATTTTAAATCCGTTTTGAGTGAATCAAATTGCTATGGTTTCATATTGAACTCTATTTTATGAATCTAAACAGAAAAAGTATAGGTTTATAGTCGGAAAAATAAATTACAAGTTGTTTTTGTAAAGGTAGTCATTTCAGTCGAAAGAACGACGTCTAGATGACCATTTTAGAAAACATACTTCCACTTTGAGTTTAACCATAATTTTAAGATATAGTTTCATGTTCATAATAAAAATCATTTTCTCAGAATAACAACTTTTAAATCAAAGTTTATCATAGTTTTTAATTAACTAACCCAATACAGCCCGCGGTGTTACTACGACGGCGTAAATCCGGTTTTACGGTGTTTTTCGTGTTTCCAGGTTTTAAATCATTAAGTTAGCATATCATATAGATATAGAACATGTTTTTAGTTGATTTTAAAAGTCAAGTTAGAAGGATTAACTTTTGTTTGCGAACAAGTTTAGAATTAACTAAACTATGTTCTAGTGATTACGAGTTTAAACCTTCGAATAAGATAGCTTTATATGTATGAATCGAATGATGTTATGAACATCATTACTACCTTAAGTTCCTTGGATAAACCTACTGGAAAAGAGAAAAATGGATCTAGCTTCAACGGATCCTTGGATGGCTCGAAGTTCTTGAAGCAGAATCATGACACGAAAACAAGTTCAAGTAAGATCATCACTTGAAATAAGATTGTTATAGTTATAGAAATTGAACCAAAGTTTGAATATGATTATTACCTTGTATTAGAATAATAACCTACTGTAAGAAACAAAGATTTCTTGAGGTTGGATGATCACCTTACAAGATTGGAAGTGAGCTAGCAAACTTGAAAGTATTCTTGATTTTATGTAACTAGAACTTGTAGAATTTATGAAGAACACTTAGAACTTGAAGATAGAAATTGAGAGAGATCAATTAGATGAAGAAAATTGAAGAATGAAAGTGTTTGTAGGTGTTTTTGGTCGTTGGTGTATGGATTAGATATAAAGGATATGTAATTTTGTTTTCATGTAAATAAGTCATGAATGATTACTCATATTTTTGTAATTTTATGAGATATTTCATGCTAGTTGCCAAATGATGGTTCCCACATGTGTTAGGTGACTCACATGGACTACTAAGAGCTAATCATTGGAGTGTATATACCAATAGTACATACATCTAAAAGCTGTGTATTGTACGAGTACGAATACGGGTGCATACGAGTAGAATTGTTGATGAAACTGAACGAGGATGTAATTGTAAGTATTTTTGTTAAGTAGAAGTATTTTGATAAGTGTATTGAAGTATTTAAAAAGTGTATAAATACATATTAAAACACTACATGTATATACATTTTAACTGAGTCGTTAAGTCATCGTTAGTCGTTACATGTAAGTGTTGTTTTGAAACCTTTAGGTTAACGATCTTGTTAAATGTTGTTAACCCAATGTTTATAATATCAAATGAGATTTTAAATTATTATATTATCATGATATTATCATGTATGAATATCTCTTAATATGATATATATACATTAAATGTCTTTACAACGATAATCGTTACATATATGTCTCGTTTAAAAATCATTATGTTAGTAGTCTTGTTTTTACATATGTAGTTCATTGTTAATATACTTAATGATATGTTTACTTACCATAATATCATGTTAACTATATATATATATATATATATATATATATATCCATATATATGTCATCATATAGTTTTTACAAGTTTTAACGTTCGTGAATCACCGGTCAACGTGGGTGGTCAATTGTCTATATGAAACATATTTCAATTAATCAAGTCTTAACAAGTTTGATTTCTTAACATGTTGGAAACATTTAATCATGTAAATATCAATCTCAATTAATATATATAAACATGGAAAATTTTGGGTCACTACAGTACCTACCCGTTAAATTAATTTCGTCCCGAAATTTTAAGCTGTTGAAGGTGTTGACGAATCTTCTGGAAATAGATGCGGGTATTTCTTATTCATCTAATCTCATGCTCCCAGGTGAACTCGGGTCCTCTACGAGCATTCCATCGAACCTTAACAATTGGTATCTTGTTTTGCTTAAGTCTTTTAACCTCACGATCAATTATTTCGACGGGTTCTTCGATGAATTGAAGTTTTTCGTTGATTTGGATTTCATCTAACGGAATAGTGAGATCTTCTTTAGCAAAACATTTCTTCAAATTCGAGATGTGGAAAGTGTTATGTACAGCCGCCAGTTGTTGAGGTAACTCAAGTCGGTAAGCTACTGGTCCGACACGATCAATAATCTTGAATGGTCCAATATACCTTGGATTTAATTTTCCTCGTTTACCAAATCGAACAACGCCTTTCCAAGGTGCAACTTTAAGCATGACCATCTCTCCAATTTCAAATTCTATATCTTTTCTTTTAATGTCAGCGTAGCTCTTTTGTCGACTTTGGGCGGTTTTCAACCGTTGTTGAATTTGGATGATCTTCTCGGTAGTTTCTTGTATTATCTCTGGACCCGTAATCTGTCTATCCCCCACTTCACTCCAACAAATCGAAGACCTGCACTTTCTACCATAAAGTGCTTCAAACGGCGCCATCTCAATGCTTGAATGGTAGCTGTTGTTGTAGGAAAATTCTGCTAATGGTAGATGTCGATCCCAACTGTTTCCGAAATTAATAACACATGCTCGTAGCATGTCTTCAAGCGTTTGTATCGTCCTTTCGCTCTGCCCATCAGTTTGTGGATGATAGGCAGTACTCATGTCTAGACGAGTTCCTAATGCTTGCTGTAATGTCTGCCAGAATCTTGAAATAAATCTGTCATCCCTATTAGAGATAATAGAGATTGGTATTCCATGTCTAAAAACGACTTCCTTTAAATACAGTCGTGCTAACTTCTCCATCTTGTCATCTTCTCTTATTGGCAGGAAGTGTGCTGATTTGGTGAGACGATCAACTATTACCCAAATAGTATCATAACCACTTGCAGTCCTTGGCAATTTAGTAATGAAATCCATGGTAATGTTTTCCCATTTCCATTCCGGGATTTCAGGTTGTTGTAGTAGACCTGATGGTTTCTGATGTTCAGCTTTGACCTTAGAACACGTCAAACATTCTCCTACATATTTAGCAATATCGGCTTTCATACCTGGCCACCAAAAATGTTTCTTAAGATCCTTGTACATCTTCCCCGTTCCAGGATGTATTGAGTATCTGGTTTTATGAGCTTCTCTAAGTACCATTTCTCTCATATCTCCAAATTTTGGTACCCAAATCCTTTCAGCCCTATACCGGGTTCCGTCTTCCCAAATATTAAGATGCTTCTCCAATCCTTTGGGTATTTCATCCTTTAAATTTCCCTCTTTTAAAACTCCTTGTTGCTCCTCCTTTATTTGAGTAGTAAGGTTATTATGAATCATTATATTCATAGATTTTACTCGAATGGGTTCTCTGTCCTTCCTGCTCAAGGCATCGGCTACCACATTTGCCTTCCCTGGGTGGTAATGAATCTCAAAGTCGTAATCATTCAACAATTCAATCCATCTACGCTGCCTCATATTCAGTTGTTTCTGATTAAATATGTGTTGAAGACTTTTGTGGTCGGTATATATAATACTTTTGACCCCATATAAGTAGTGCCTCCAAGTCTTTAATGCAAAAACAACCGCGCCTAATTCCAAATCATGCGTCGTATAATTTTGTTCGTGATTCTTCAATTGTCTAGACGCATAAGCAATCACCTTCGTTCGTTGCATTAATACACAATCGAGACCTTGCTTTGATGCGTCACAATAAATCACAAAATCATCATTCCCTTCAGGCAATGACAATATAGGTGTCGTAGTTAGCTTTTTCTTCAATAACTGAAACGCTTTCTCTTGTTCATCATTCCATTCAAATTTCTTCCCTTTATGCGTTAATGCAGTCAAGGGTTTTACTATTCTGGAAAAGTCTTGGATGAACCTTCTGTAGTAACCAGCTAGTCCTAAAAACTGGCGTATGTGTTTCGGAGTTTTCGGGGTTTCCCACTTTTCAACAGTTTCTATCTTTGCCGGATCCACCTTAATACCTTCTTTGTTCACTATGTGACCGAGGAATTGAACTTCTTCCAACCAAAATGCACACTTTGAAAACTTAGCGTACAATTCTTCCTTCCTCAATACTTCTAACACCTTTCTCAAATGTTCACCGTATTCTTGGTCATTCTTTGAGTAAATAAGTATGTCATCAATGAAAACAATGAAAAACTTGTCAAGGTATGGTCCACACACTCGGTTCATAAGGTCCATGAACACAGCTGGTGCATTAGTTAAACCAAACGGCATGACCATAAACTCGTAATGACCGTAACGTGTTCTGAAAGTAGTCTTTGGAATATCATCTTCTTTCACCCGCATTTGATGATACCCGGAACGTAAGTCAATCTTTGAATAAATAGACGAGCCTTGTAGTTGATCAAATAAGTCGTCGATTCTCAGTAGTGGGTAGCGGTTCTTGATGGTAAGTTTGTTCAACTCTCGGTAGTCGATACACAACCTGAATGTACCATCTTTCTTCTTGACAAACAAAACAGGAGCTCTCCATGGTGATGTGCTTGGTCGAATGAAACCACGCTCTAAAAGTTCTTACAGTTGGCTTTGCAGTTCTTTCATCTCGCTGGGTGCGAGTCTATAAGGAGCACGAGCTATTGGTGCAGATCCTGGTACAAGATCTATTTGAAATTCAACAGATCGATGTGGAGGTAGTCCCGGTAATTCTTTCGAAAATACATCGGGAAATTCTTTTGCGACTGGAACATCATTGATGCTCTTTTCTTCAGTTTGTACTTTCTCGACGTGTGCTAGAATAGCATAGCAACCTTTTCTTATTAGTTTTTGTGCCTTCAAATTACTAATAAGATGTAGCTTCATGTTGCCCTTTTCTCCGTACACCATTAAGGGTTCTCCTTCTTCTCGTACAATGTGAATTGCATTTTTATAACATACGATCTCTGCTTTCACCTTCTTCAGCCAGTCCATGCCAACTATTACATCAAAACTCCCTAACTCTACTGGTATCAAATCAATCTTAAATATTTCGCTACCCAGTTTAATTTCTCGATTCCGGCATATATTATCTGCTGAAATTAATTTACCGTTTGCTAATTCGAGTAAAAATTTACTATCCAACAGCGTCAATGGACAACTTAATTTAGCACAAAAATCTCTACTCATATAGCTTCTATTCGCACCCGAATCAAATAAAACGTAAGCAGATTTATTGTCAATAAGAAACGTACCCGTAACAAGCTCCGGGTCTTCCTGTGCCTCCACCGCATTAATATTGAAAACTCTTCCGCGGCCTTGTCCATTCGTGTTCTCCTGGTTCGGGCAATTTCTAATAATGTGGCCCGGTTTTCCACATTTATAACAAACTACATTGGCATAACTTGCTCCGACACTACTTGCTCCGCCATTACTCGTTCTGACACCATTTGTTCCTTTCGTTCTGTTAACCCCTGGTCCGTAGACCTCACACTTCACCGTGCTATGACCATTTCTTTTACACTTGTTGCAAAATTTGGTGCAGAACCCCGAGTGATACTTTTCACACCTTTGGCATAGCTGCTTCTGATTGTTATTGCTGTTGCGGTTATTATTGTTGTTGGGATGATTGTTGTAGTTGCTGTTGTTGTTGTTGTTGTTGTTGTTGTTAGGCCGTTTGTTGTAGTTGCAATTGATGTTGCGATTGTTGGGATAATTGTTGCGATTATTGTTGTAATTGCTGTTGTTGTTGTATTGGTGATTCTTATCACCGTTTTCCTCCCACTTTCTTTTGACTTGCTTCACATTGGCCTCTTCAGCAGTCTGTTCTTTAATTCTTTCTTCAATCTGGTTCACTAGTTTGTGAGCCATTCTACATGCCTGTTGTATGGAGGCGGGCTCGTGTGAACTTATATCTTCTTGGATTCTTTCCGGTAATCCTTTCACAAACGCGTCGATCTTCTCTTCCTCATCTTCGAACGCTCCCGGACACAATAGGCACAATTCTGTGAATCGTCTTTCGTACGTGGTAATATCAAATCCTTGGGTTCATAACCCTCTAAGTTCTGTCTTGAGCTTATTGACCTCGGTTCTGGGACGGTACTTCTCGTTCATCAAGTGCTTGAATGCTGACCACGGTAGTGCGTACGCATCATCTTGTCCCACTTGCTCTAGATAGGTATTCCACCATGTTAACGCAGAACCTGTGAAGGTATGCGTAGCGTACTTCACTTTGTCCTCTTCAGTACACTTACTTATGGCAAACACCGATTCGACCTTCTCGGTCCACCGTTTCAATCCGATCGGTCCTTCGGTTCCATCAAATTCCAAAGGTTTACAGGCAGTGAATTCTTTGTAGGTGCATCCTACACGATTTCCTGTACTGCTAGATCCAAGGTTATTGTTGGTATGTAGCGCAGCCTGTACTGCGGCTATGTTTGAAGCTAGAAAAGTACGGAATTCCTCTTCATTCATATTCACGGTGTGTCGAGTAGTCGGTGCCATTTCCTTCAAAATAGTCAAATGGAACAAGTTAATCATACAGAATATTAAGAGTAGTTAATAGTATTTCGTAGCATAATATGAACTCATTTATAAAAGATTTTTCTTCATATTAGCGTTTTATAAGTTTAAATTCGGGTAGTACCTACCCGTTAAGTTCATACTTATTAGCTAATATACAATTCAACTACTACAATTCTATATGAAAAACTGATTATAATAATATTTCGCGTTCAAACTTTTACACAATATTTTACAAACTTTCAATACCGCTTATTTTACATATAGCATGAAATATATCACACAATAAATTTGATACAAGATGGTTGTGAAGATAATTCTAGCTAGTACGCAAGTCGTTCAGCAAAGGCAATAAAGACACGTAATTCATACGTCCAGAAACAAGTCATGCATTCTGGTTTTACTAGGATTACTTCCCATCCTTGGTCTTGTGGAACATAACCGTTATGGTCGTTGATAAGACAGCGTGTTGTAACGTCGTCAAAGGGACGAGGGTTACGTAATGTCCAACAGTCCCGTAACAATCTAAAAACCTCATTTCTTACCCCAATTACCGACTCCGTCACTTGTGGGAACGTTTTGTTTAATAGTTGTAGCCCGATGTTCTTGTTCTCACTTTGGTGAGAAGCGAACATTACTAATCCGTAAGCATAACATGCTTCTTTATGTTGCATGTTAGCCGCTTTTTCTAAATCACCAAGTCCAATATTCAGATATATTGAGTCAAAATAATTTCTTAACCCATTGCGTAAAATAGCATTTGGGTTCCCCGCAATATATGCGTCAAAGTAAACACATCGTAACTTATGGATTTCCCAATGTGATATCCCCCATCTTTCGAATGAAAGCCTTTTATAAACCAAGGCATTCTTGGAACGTTCTTCGAATGTTTTACAAACTGATCTCGCCTTAAATAGTTGTGCCGAAGAATTCTGACCGACTCTAGACAAGATTTCATCAATCATGTCTCTGGGTAGGTCTCTTAAAATATTGGGTTGTCTATCCATTTTGTGTTTTTATACTGTAAAATAGACAAGAGTTAGATTCATAAAAAAAATACTTATTAATACAAGCAATTTTTACATATATCATAAAGCATAAGCACACTATATTACATATATTACACCACACGAATACAACTATCTTATTCCGACTCGCTTATTTCTTCTTCTTCGGTTTTGGTTCGTTTTGCCAAGTTTCTAGGGATATATGATGTTCCACTAATACGAGCCGTCGTTTTCCACATTTGTTTAGAAAAACCTGGTGGTTTAGAGGTTCCCGGGTCATTGTTACAACTTAAGGACTTCGGGGGTTGACGATACATATAAAGTTCATCGGGGTTGGAATTAGATTTCTCTATTTTTATGCCCTTTCCCTTATTATTTTCTTTTGCCTTTTTAAATTCAGTTGGGGTAATTTCTATAACATCATCGGAATTCTCGTCGGAATCCGATTCATCATAGAATTGGTAATCCTCCCAATATTTTGCTTCCTTGGAGGAAACACCATTGACCATAATTAACCTTGGTCGGTTGGTTGAGGATTTTCTTTTACTTAACCGTTTTATTATTTCCCCCACCGGTTCTATTTCCTCCTCCGGTTCCTCCTCTTCCGGTTCTGATTCTTCTTCCGGTTCTGATTCTTCTTCCGGTTCTTCTTCGGGAACTTGTGAATCAGTCCAATATATATTCGACTCTTCGTTATTATTAGGTGAGTCAATGGGATTTGTGCTAGAGGTAGACATCTATCACACAATATCAAACATGTTAAGAGATTAATATATCACATAATATTCACATGTTAAAAATATATAGTTTCCAACAAAATTTGTTAAGCAATCATTTTTCAAGTAAACACGGTCGAAGTCCAGACTCACTAATGCATCCAAACAAACTCGATAAGACACACTAATGCAAAATTCTGGTTCTCTAAGACCAACACTCTGATACCAACTGAAATGTCCCGTTCTTATTGATTAAAAACGTTCCATATTAATTGATTTCGTTGCGAGGTTTTGACCTCTATATGAGACGTTTTTCAAAGACTGCATTCATTTTTAAAACAAACCATAACCTTTATTTCTTAAATAAAGGTTTAAAAAGCTTTACGTAGATTATCAAATAATGATAATCTAAAATATCCTATTTACACACGACCATTACATAATAGTTTACAATACAAATATGTTACATCGAAATCAGTTTCTTGAATGCAGTTTTTACACAATATCATACAAACATGGACTCCAAATCTTGTCCTTATTTTAGTATGCAACAGCGGAAGCTCTTAGTATTCACCTGAGAATAAACATGCTTTAAATGTCAACAAAAATGTTGGTGAGTTATAGGTTTAACCTATATATATCAAATCGTAATAATAGACCACAAGATTTCATATTTCAATACACATCCCATACATAGAGATAAAAATCATTCATATGGTGAACACCTGGTAACCGACATTAACAAGATGCATATATAAGAATATCCCCATCATTCCGGGACACCCTTCGGATATGATATAAATTTCGAAGTACTAAAGCATCCGGTACTTTGGATGGGGTTTGTTAGGCCCAATAGATCTATCTTTAGGATTCGCGTCAATTAGTAGATCGGTTTACTAATTCTTAGGTTACCAAGCAAAAGGGGCATATTCGGCTTCGATCATTCACCCATATAATGTAGTTTCAATTACTTGTGTCTATTTCGTAAAATATTTATAAAAACAGCGCATGTATTCTCAGTCCCAAAAATATATATTGCAAAAGCATTTAAAAAGGGAGCAAATGAAACTCACGCATATAAATATTGTAAAACAGTTCATAAAGCATTTGCATGTATTCTCAGCCCAAAAACGTAAAGAGTAAAAAGGGCAAATGAAACTCACTTTCACAGATTTTTACTTCGTCGGGAAGTAAGACTTGGCCACTGGTCGATTCACGAACCTATAACAAATATGTACATATATATCGAAGTATGTTCAAAATATATTTGCAACACTTTTAATACATTTTGATGTTTTAAGTTTATTAAGTCAGTTGTCCTCGTTAGTAACCTACAACTAGTTGTCTACAGTTAGATGTACAGAAATAAATCGATAAATATTATCCTGAATCAATCCACGACCCAGTGTATACGTATCTCAGTATTGATCACAACTCAAACTATATATATTTTGGAATCAACCTTAACCTTGTATAACTAACTCCAACATTCACATATAGAGTGTCTATGGTTGTTCCGAAATATATATAGATGTGTCGACATGATAGGTCGAAACATTGTATACGTGTCTATGGTATCTCAAGATTACATAATATACAATACAAGTTGATTAAGTTATGGTTGGAATAGATTTGTTACCAATATTCACGTAGCTAAAATGAAAAAAATTATCCAATCTTGTTTTACCCATAACTTCTTCATTTTAAATCCGTTTTGAGTGAATTAAATTGCTATGGTTTCATATTGAACTCTATTTTATGAATCTAAACAGAAAAAGTATAGATTTATAGTCGGAAAAATAAGTTACAAGTCGTTTTTGTAAAGGTAGTCATTTCAGTCGAAAGAACGACGTCTAGATGACCATTTTAGAAAACATACTTTCACTTTGAGTTTAACCATAATTTTTGGATATAGTTTCATGTTCATAATAAAAATCATTTTCTCAGAATAACAACTTTTAAATCAAAGTTTATCATAGTTTTTAATTAACTAACCCAATACAGCCCGCGGTGTTACTACGACGGCGTAAATCCGGTTTTACGGTGTTTTTCGTGTTTCCAGGTTTTAAATCATTAAGTTAGCATATCATATAGATATAGAACATGTGTTTAGTTGATTTTAAAAGTCAAGTTAGAAGGATTAACTTTTATTTGCGAACAAGTTTAGAATTAACTAAACTATGTTCTAGTGATTACAAGTTTAAACCTTCGAATAAGATAGCTTTATATGTATGAATCGAATGATGTTATGAACATCATTACTACCTTAAGTTCTTTGGATAAACCTACTGGAAAAGAGAAAAATGGATCTAGCTTCAACGGATCCTTGGATGGCTCGAAGTTCTTGAAGCAGAATCATGACACTAAAACAAGTTCAAGTAAGATCATCACTTGAAATAAGATTGTTATAGTTATAGAAATTGAACCAAAGTTTGAATATGATTATTATCTTGTATTAGAATGATAACCTACTATAAGAAACAAAGATTTCTTAAGGTTGGATGATCACCTTACAAGATTAGAAGTGAGCTTGCAAACTTGAAAGTATTCTTGATTTTATGTAACTAGAACTTGTAGAATTTGTGAAGAACACTTAGAACTTGAAGATAGAACTTGAGAGAGATCAATTAGATGAAGAAAATTGAAGAATGAAAGTGTTTGTAGGTGTTTTTGGTCGTTGGTGTATGGATTAGATATAAAGGATATGTAATTTTGTTTTCATGTAAATAAGTCATGAATGATTACTCATATTTTTGTAATTTTATGAGATATTTCATGCTAGTTGCCAAATGATGGTTCCCACATGTGTTAGGTGACTCACATAGGCTTCTAAGAGCTAATCATTGGAGTGTATATACCAATAGTACATACATCTAAAAGCTGTGTATTGTACGAGTACGAATACGGGTGCATACGAGTAGAATTGTTGATGAAACTGAACGAGGATGTAATTGTAAGCATTTTTGTTAAGTAGAAGTATTTTGATAAGTGTATTGAAGTCTTTAAAAAGTGTATAAATACA
Organism: Rutidosis leptorrhynchoides; assembly: GCF_046630445.1. NCBI lineage: Eukaryota > Viridiplantae > Streptophyta > Magnoliopsida > Asterales > Asteraceae > Rutidosis > Rutidosis leptorrhynchoides. Next base: position 346,177,180 of record NC_092342.1, on the reverse strand, counting down.
TATTAAAACACTACATGTATATACATTTTAACTGAGTCGTTAAGTCATCGTTAGTCGTTACATGTAAGTGTTGTTTTGAAAACCTTTAGGTTAACGATCTTGTTAAATGTTGTTAACCCAATGTTTATAATATCAAATGAGATTTTAAATTATTATATTATCATGATATTATCATGTATGAATATCTCTTAATATGATATATATACATTAAATGTCTTTACAACGATAATCGTTACATATATGTCTCGTTTAAAAATCATTAAGTTAGTAGTCTTGTTTTTACACATGTAGTTCATTGTTAATATACTTAATGATATGTTTACTTACCATAATATCATGTTAACTATATATATATACATATATATGTCATCGTATAGTTTTTACAAGTTTTAACGTTCGTGAATCACCGGTCAACGTGGATGGTCAATTGTCTATATGAAACATATTTCAATTAATCAAGTCTTAACAAGTTTGATTACTTAACATGTTCGAAACATTTAATCATGTAAATATCAATCTCAATTAATATATATAAACATGGAAAAGTTCGGGTCACTACAATAAACCTATACTTTTTCTGTTTAGATTCATAAAATAGACTTCAATATGAAACCATAGCAATTTGATTCACTCAAAACGGATTTAAAACGAAGAAGTTATATTATTTGGAACAACCATGTCAAAACATTATACATGTATTCTAATATATTATGTAATCTTTGGATACCATAGACACGTATGCAAATGTTTTGACATATCATATCGACCCATCTATATATATTATTTGGAACAACCATAGACACTCTATATGCAGTAATGTTGGAGTTAGCTATACAGGGTTGAGGTTGATTCTAAAAATATATATACTTTGAGTTGTGATCTAGCCTGAGACGTGTATACACTGGGTCGTGGATTGGGTCAAGATAATATATATCAATTTATTTCTGTACATCTAACTATGGACAATTAGTTGTAGGTTACTAGCGAGGACAACTGATTTAATAAACTTAAAACATTAAAACGTATTAAAAATGTTGTAAGTATATTTTGAACATACTTTGATATATATGTACATATTTGTTATAGGTTCGTGAATCGACTAGTGGTCAAGTTTTACTTCCCGACGAAGTAAAAATCTGTGAAAGTGAGTTATAGTCTCATTTTTAAAATCTAATATTTTGAGATGAGAATACATGCAGTTTTATAAATGATTTACAAAATAGACACAAGTACATGAAACTACTTTCTATGGTTGAACGATCGAAGCCGAATATGCCCCTTTTTACTTGGTAACCTAAGAATTAGTAAACCAGTCTACTAATTGACGCGAATCCTAAAGATAGATCTATTGGGCTCAACAAACCACATCCGTTGTAGTGGATGCTTTAGTACTTCGATGTTGTTATCATGTCTGATGGATGTCCCGGAATGATAGGGGATATTCTTATATGCATCTTGTTAATGTCGGTTACCAGGTGTTCACCATATGAATGATTTTTATCTCTATGTATGGGATGTGTATTGAAATATGAAATCTTGTAGTCTATTATTACGATTTGATAAATATATAGGTTAAACCTATAACTCACCAACATTTTTGTTGACGTTTAAAGCATGTTTATTCTCAGGTGATTATTAAGAGCTTCCGCTGTTGCATGCTAATATATGGACAAAATTTGGAGTCAGCATGCTTGTATAATATTGTTTAAAACTGCATTCGAAATTTACTTTGTTGTAACATATTAATATTGTAAACCAATATGTATTGGTAGTGTGTAAGTGTGATCTTTTTAGATTATCATTTCTGATAATCTAGGTGGTGTCCTTTAAACCTTGTCGATAAAATAAAGGTTATGGTTTGTTTTAAGAACGAATGCAGTCTTTGAAAAACGTCTCATATAGAGGTCAAAACCTCGCAACGAAATCAATTAATATGGAACATTTATAATCAATATGAACGGGACATTTCAGTTGGTATCCGAGCGTTGGTCTTAGAGAACCAGAAATTTGCATTAGTGTGTCTTATCGAGTTTGTTAGGATACATTAGTGAGTCTGGACTTCGACCGTGTTTTCTTTAAAAACAATTGCTTAACACTTTTGTTGGAAACTATATATTATTAACATGTAAATATTATGTGATATATTAACCTCTTAATGTGTTTGATATTGTGTGATAGGTGTCTACCACTAGTACAAATCCCATCGATTCACCTAATAATAATGAAGAGTCGAATATACTGTGGGAAGATTAACAAATTCCCGAAGAGGAACCGGAAGAGGAGGAACCGGAAGAGGAGGAACCGGAAGAAGAAGAAGAGGTTTCGGAGGAAGAAATATTAATACCTACTGTAAATCGATTAAATAAAAGAAAATCCTCAATCAACGGACCAAAGTCAATAATGGTCAATGGTGTTTCCACCGAGGAAGCAAAATATTGGGAAGATTACCAATTTTCCAATGAATCGGATCCCGATGATGTTATAGAAATTACCTCGACCCAATTTAATAAAGCAAAAGAAAATAATAAGGGAAAATGTATAAAATAGAGAAACCTGATTCCAACCCCGATGAACTTTATATGTATCGCCAACGTCCATATTTCCTAAATTGTAACAATAACCCGGGAACCTCTAAACCACCAGGTTTTTCTAAACCATTGTGGAAAACGACAGCTCGTATTAGGGGAGCATCATATATCCCTAGGAAATTAGCAAAACGAACCAAGTCCGAAGAAGAAGAAACGAGTGAGTCGGATTAAAGAGTTGTAATCATGTTGTGTAATATATGTAATATAGTATGCTTGTGTTTTTTTTTTTTTTCTTTGATAAATGTAAAATTGCTTGTATTGTTTGTTAATTATCTTTTATGAATCTAACCCTCGTCTATTTTTACAGTATAAAAACACAAAATGGACGTTAAGGGTAAACAACCGAATATTTTAGAAGACCTACCAAAGGATATGATTGAGGAAATCTTGTCTAGAGTCGGTCAGAATTCATCAGCACATTTAGTTATGATAGGTGGGGTATATCACATTGGGGAGACCGTAAGTTACGCCGTGTTTTCTTTAAAGCGTTAAATGCGGGAAACTCAAATGCAATTTTACGCTACGGGTTAAGAACCTATTTTGACTCAACATATCCCAACATAGGATTTCGTGAGTTAGAAAGAGCTTCTAACATGCAACATAAAGAAGCATGTTATACTTACGGGTTAGTGATGTTCGCTTCTTACCTATGTGAGAAAAAGAACATCGGATTACAACTTTTAAATAAAACCTTCCCACATGTGACGGATTCAGTAGTTGGGGTGAGAAACAAGGTTTTTAGATTATTACGGGGCTGTTGGACATTACGAAACCCTCGTCCTTTTGACGACATTACAACATGCTGCCTAGCCAGTGGCCATAACGGTTACTTTCCACAAGATCAAGGATGGGAAGTCGTCTTAGTAAAACCAGAATGCATGACTTGTTTCTAGACTTATGAATTACGTGTCTTTATTTCTTTTGCTGAATAACTTGCGTATTAACTAGATTTATCTTCAAAACTGTCCTGTATCAAAGTGTACTATATTTCATGTTATATGTAATATAGCGATGTTGTAAATTTGAAGAATATTTATATGTGATATATTATTATAATCAGTTTTTCATATGGATTTGTAGTAGTTGAATTGTATATTAGCTACTAAGTATGAACTTAACGGGTAGGTAGTACCCGAATTTAAACTTATAAAACGCTAATATGAAGAAAAAACTTCTATAAATGAGTTCATATTATGCTACGAAATACTATTGACTACTCTTAATATTCTGTATGATTAACTCAATTCTTTTGGCTATTTTTGAAGGAAATGACACCGGCGACTCGTCAGAACTTGAACATGAGTGAGGAAGACTTCTGTGTTTTCTTTGCAGCAAACATAGCCGCAGTACAGGTTGCGATGCAAAATAACAATAACTCTGGATCTAGCAGTGGAACTAATTTCACAAGAAATCGTGTAGGATGCTCCTACAAAGAATTCACTGCCTGCAAACCTTTGGAATTTGATGGAACCGAATGACCAATTAGATTGAAACGGTGGACCGAGAAGGCTGAATCGGTGTTTGCCATAAATAAGTGTACTGAAGAGGACAAAGTTAAGTACGCTACGCATACCTTCACAGGTACGGCGTTAACATGGTGGAATACCTATCTCGAGCAGGTAGGACAAGATGCTGCTTACGCACTACCATGGTCAGCATTCAAGCAATTGATGAACGAGCAGTATCGTCCCAGAAACGAGGTCAATAAGCTCAAGGTAGAGCTTAGAGGATTACGAACGCAAGGTTTCTATATCACCACGTACCAACCCGCATTTAAACCGGCCCATAAATTTTTTTTCCTTTTTAATATATATTAATAACATTTAGGTCCCATTACACAATTTTCAAAATGCATTTTTATTAAAGTAAGTTCAACGAACTTAAAAACGTACAACAATAATTTAAACTTCTTAATACAATAATACGTTAGTTAAATCATAAACCGGTTATAATCATTATGACCCGACTAGTTACGTTTACACAAAACCGAGCATGGTGATTTGGGACTACGCTACCCAAAACATAATCGAGTCCAAAAGCAAGATCTTCTAAAGCAACCTAGCCAAGATCTCTAATTCCCAAGCTTACCCGAGCCGCCACCACGCGAACCTATAAAAATATCAACAACGAGAGGGTAAGCTAATGCTTAGTGAATGTAAAGATACTATACACATACATATGCATAAAATGGCTACGCATCACCAAGCATCAAAATAACACATACCGTCTCCGCATGGTAAACAAACTACAAAGAGCACATACACAAAGTAGCTACACGCTACGAAATAACCAAGCTAACGCCACAAGATTAGCTACAACACAACGATAAGTATACACGCGTATACAATAAATATAATCAACAACAATAAGGTTAACCCCTTAACCCAAACCACATGAAGGTCGGCCGAACTACCCGAGCCATAGTGAATTCGCACTACCCGAGATTCACTTCCTTCACCACTTCTACAACCGAGGTTGGCCGAACTACCCGAGCTTTAGTGAATTCGCACAACCCGAAATTCACCACCTCATCACCAAGATGACCGAAACAACCCGAGTCATCATGAATCCGCACTAATCGAGATTCATTTCCTCAACAACAAATGCTAGCAACCCATCGCCAAAAGGGTTATCCAAAACGCTAGCCAATTCACAATACCAAGGGTAAAATCTACAACGCATAAGCATATCACAAGGACCCGAAGCACAAGGTCCATTCTCCCACACGAACATAGAGTAAACCCTAACAAGGGTCACCCTACACACACACACCCATTTTACACATACACATGTGCATAGTAAATTTACACTCACCTTAAACGCCTCGATGAAGTGAAATCCAAATTCCGCAACACGCCAATGGAAAGTACCTATTCCATTAATCACAAATACAACAACACAATTAGGGTGGATTTACAAATCAACCCAAATTGACAACTAGTGCGATTTCGACCCAAATTGCACTTCCAAGCTCAAACCGCGCCCAAACTAACCAATAATCACTAACAATAGTGACAATGGTCCTAACACACCAATTAAACCCAATCATAAGTGTTAAACACTTATCATTCTCGAAATCGCCCATAAACCCTAATTTGACCCATAAGAAGTCAACATTTCGCCATGAACAAGTTTTGACACCAAAACATATTTAACTCGTGTTTATACTTCAACTTAATCCATTTTAAGTTTATAAACCTTATTAAAGCGACAATTGGGTCATAAACATCACCAAACCCTAATTTTGTTCAAAATTAGTCAACCACATGAACCCTAATGGTCTCCAACACCTCAATAATCACTAAATACTAGTGATTACACCCATTTGCAAGTCTTACAAACTTACACTTGTTCACCCAACCCAAAACCCGCCAATAACAACAATAAACCCGATTCTTGGTGTTAGTCTTCAATTAACAACTAAGTGGGTTCCATCTATGAACATACAAGCCAAAAGCCCCAAATTTGAATGATGAACACGAAAATGAAATTCGGAGTTAGAGCTTACCGCTAGTATCACCTTGTAGCTAAGAACGAGGAGAACAAACTTGTCTCTTACGCTTTCGATCAAAACCCGCTTCTTCCTTTCCAAAAATCCCTTTGAATCAATTGGGGTGTTTAAGTTTTTGAGAGAAAATGAAGAAGAAAAGGAAAAAGATAAAAAGGAAATGAAATGGATGGATGAGATTAAGATCTCAAATCTGGCTCAAACGCGAAATGACCAAAATGCCCTTGAATATCTTTTAAAATCACAAAACTGGTACCAGTCCGCCCAGATTACCGCGCCACGGCCTCAATTGTCGCGCCGCGACCCATAACGTATTCTGGTGGTTTCCTTAACATGCCTCCTGGAATTGAAATTAGCTGAATGTCGCGCCGCGGCCCTTTCTGTCGCGCCGCGACCCAAGGCATGGTCTGGTGCTTTCCTTACCGTGCCTCCTGACCCTGATTTGTTTGTAATGTCGCGCCGCGACCCATACCTCCGCGCCGCGACCTTTAACTTGGTCTGATCACTTTTCGCATACAAGAACTTTAACGCATGAACATGTCTCAATTCCTTCATACACCTATCGTACATACGCGATACACCTGTAAATCATGTACGGGGAAAAACGGGGTGTTACAACTCTCCCCCACTTAGATTCGATCACGTCCTCGTGATCCTAATCACTTAACCAAATCGAACCTACACTCGATGGTTCTCAAACAATCGTTCCAATCCGACTTCTGACACATTCCTCATTAACCCGAAGATTAATTCATTTACTAAATACACACACGCACGTATTCCAAGACGCGCAATACACGCAACAATCGAAGTCTACAACGATCACTTAGAATACGCGAAATTGCCACGTATTCTTCCAACTTCTCTAGGCAATTCTTCTCAAAGAGTTACACTTAACAACTAAATCGTCACCCGCGACTTATTAAGAATCCACAAATACGAGCACTACAAACTTGCTCAATCCCTCACATCGGAAGAACTCATCCAATGCCGAACCGAGATCTCAACTCCTAGGGTACCATACCAAGTACATTGCTAGTAACAACCACATACCAAAAAAATAAAGTCAACCATCTAACCGATGAAGACCGACCAAAAGCGAATCCTTACGGGTAACACTTATCACTCAACAATCCTTGTAGTGTGCAAACACGTCTATTACGCAACTACCGTAACATCGTAAGCAAATGGCTAAAACCGATAGCGCCCAAAATGAATATGGCCACGCTAAACCCAAGGTGTACAAAATCGACTATTGTCACACCCGTAACAACATGTGAGCGAAACACGGCTATCGTATCACTAATCACACAACACGGTCCTTACGACCCCACCATCGGTGTATAAAACAACCAATGGATCACGCATCCAACATCGCCGTAACCCGAGCCTAAACACATATGGAGGATGGTCGAAACAACCCGAACCTTAGTGAATTCGCAACAACCCGAAATTCACCAACCCAATCCTTATTCCAACGACACGTACAACCGTACAATGCTACCAAAGGTAGACTTTACCAACAATTGGGTTCACACGACCCATCACCACATCTTGCTCCAACCTTGAGCACACGAAGGTTTTTAACCAATTCCTTAAACACTTCATATGAAAAGTGTACCACAAATTACCCAAACTATACTCTCGCAATCATCCACTCGCTTTAGCTTGTCAAACTTCACCTAGTCACTCATGTACCTAAGGGTTTCACTTCGGTACCCTAAGTACAAAGTAACCGCAACGTAATCGGAGTCGAACACCACGCTAGTAGGTATAAAAGAGGCACCTAATGTCGCGTCACATAGACTCCTTTACCAACATACATCGAGATCCAACACTCGATCTCTCGGGTTTCATCCCACCCGTCGAACCTCATGGTTCATCAACTTCAACATAAAAGCGAACACGCGCTTAATGACCGATCACCAAAACCCATTTCCATGGTTTGGTAGAAACATTTCCCAAATACTAAGGAATGCTTTGTTGCACCAAGTCTTACAATCAAATGTCGCCATAGGGTACTTCCATTAGGAACGTCACCCATAACAACAATATGCACAACACAAGTCATTTAACAACTCAAACTCATCGGCACAAAATAAATAATCAAAGGACGTATCTATTAAAATGAAACGTACCTTAACGTCTCCTTGCGGCATTCACCGCCGCCAACTCGGGACAATCCTGCTTGCGATGTCCCTCTTTATGACAATAATAGCACATTTAGTCATTACTTCTAGGCATTGTGCATTCCCATAACTTGTGGCCCCTAACACCACAATTGAAACATCTAGGCGCATGAGAACTCGTCGAACCTTTCTCCACGTTACCCATACTCGCACTCGCGCCCTTAGTTTTCTTACTTGGAGCACCATAAGAAACAACCATTCTCTCACTTGAAGGTTCACCAACCTTCGATCGCGAATAAGACTCGAAACCTCTAGCCAAGGCGAATAACTTCGCAAACGATTTCGATTGACCCCGGCTAATCTTATTCTTCAAGTCATCATTCAAGGTCCGATAGAAATCCCCCATCAACAAATGATCATTCCCCAAATACTCCGGGCAAAAACGAGCCTTCGCCATGAAGGTCGTCTTGAGAGTATTCAAATCCATTGATCCTTGTCGCAAATTTCGCAACTCATTACGCAACTCCCACAAATCGGCTGAAGTCCGGAACTCCTCGAAGAATTCCTCCTTAAATTCGTCCCACGATAAGGTCATAAACATTTCGCCACTGACAAGATCAATCTTACCATCCAACCAATCCTTTGCCCTACCCCGCAACAAACTAGTAGCGAGTCTTGTCCTCTTCTAGGGAGGGCATTGAATAGTACGAAAACACCCTTCGACATCCGAAATTCAAGTTGTGCTTATCAAAGGATCCGGTTTCCCGTCATACATTGGGGGTATAGTCCTCATGAAGCTCTTAAGACAACGCTCCATTCCACTACTACCTTGAAGTTCGGAATACTTCCTATCCATTTCTTCTCGAAAGCACTCATTTGCTCCGCAACGGGGACCGCAACTCTAGCGTTAAACTCCACGTCGTTTGTCTCGATCCCGTCTCCCGTCGCCATTCTAAGGAATGCAAAGCGATTAGATCACGAACGTATAAAACCACACACGCAACACCGCCCCATCTTGCTAAACACTCGTCGTACATCACTTGTTAGACACGATTTGCACCCGTAATAAGGTTTGCAAGTCCTTATTACGCGCACATGCCGCATCAACTCGTTAGTACAACGACCGCCTCGCGCGATGATATAAACAAACACAAACAGAGTTCTACGCGATATAAACACACGCGAGAATTATTATCACAACACAATAGTACATTAATAATATTCGCATTACTAATATACACGTTAGTCTACCTACAAACAAGGCACTAACTAATAACCCATTCCGACCCGTAATCCTACAAGTCCCGCACAAAATTTAGCGCACACAAAAGTCTAAGTCTAGGCACCTATCTCAAGTCACCTAAATCCCTTAGACCAAGCTCTGATACCACTTGAAACAACCCAACCTGTATTTAAACCGGCCCATAAATTTTTTTTCCTTTTTAATATACATTAATAACATTTAGGTCCCATTACACAATTTCCAAAACGTATTTTTATTAAAGTAAGTTCAACGAACTTAAAAACGTACAACAATAATTTAAACTTCTTAATACAATAATACGTTAGTTAAATCATAAACCGGTTATAATCATTATGACCCGACTAGTTACGTTTACACAAAACCGAGCATGGTGATTTGGGACTACGCTACCCAAAACATAATCGAGTCCAAAAGCAAGATCTTCTAAAGCAACCTAGCCAAGATCTCTAATTCCCAAGCTTACCCGAGCCGCCACCACTCGAACCTATAAAAATATCAACAACGAGAGGGTAAGCTAATGCTTAGTGAATGTAAAGATACTATACACATACATATGTATAAAATGGCTACGCATCACCAAGCATCAAAATAACACATACCGTCTCCGCATGGTAAACAAACTACAAAGAGCACATACACAAAGTAGCTACACGCTACGAAATCACCAAGCTAACGCCACAAGATTAGCTACAACACAACAATAAGTATACACGCGTATACAATAAATATAATCAACAACAATAAGGTTAACCCCTTAACCCAAACCACATGAAGGTCGGCCGAACTACCCGAGCCTTAGTGAATTCGCACTACCCGAGATTCACTTCCTTCACCACTTCTACAACCGAGGTTGGCCGAACTACCCGAGCCTTAGTGAATTCGCACAACCCAAAATTCACCACCTCATCACCAAGATGACCGAAACAACCCGAGTCATCATGAATCCGCACTAACCGAGATTCATTTCCTCAACAACAAATGCTAGCAACCCATCGCCAAAATGGTTATCCAAAACGCTAGCTAATTCACAATACCAAGGGTAAAATCCACAACGCATAAGCGTATCACAAGGACCCGAAGCACAAGGTCCATTCTCCCACACTAACATAGAGTAAACCCGAACAAGGGTCACCCTACACACACACACACACCCATTTTACACATACACATGTGCATAGTAAATTTACACTCACCTTAAACGCCTCGATGAAGTGAAATCCAAAATCCGCAACACGCCAATGGAAAGTACCTATTCCATTAATCACAAATACAACAACACAATTAGGGTGGATTTACAAATCAACCCAAATTGACAACTAGTGCGATTTCGACCCAAATTGCACTTCCAAGCTTAAACTGCGCCCAAACTAACCAATAATTACTAACAATAGTGACAATGGTCCTAACACACCAGTTAAACCCAATCATAAGTGTTAAACACTTATCATTCTCGAAATCGCCCATGAACCCTAATTTGACCCATAAGAAGTCAACATTTCACCATGAACAAGTTTTGACACCAAAACATATTTAACTCGGGTTTATACTTCAACTTAATCCATTTTAAATTTATAAACCTTATTAAAGCGACAATTGGGTCATAAACGTTACCAAACCCTAATTTTGACTCTAGTTAAAATTAGTCAACCACATGAACCCTAATGGTCTCCAACACCTCAATAATCACTAAATACTAGTGATTACTCCCATTTGCAAGTCTTACAAACTTACACTTGTTCACCCAACCCAAAACCCGCCAATAACAACAATAAACCCGATTCTTGGTGTTAGTCTTCAATTAACAACTAAGTGGGTTCCATCTATGAACATACAAGTCAAAAGCCCCAAATTTGAATGATGAATACGAAAATGAAATTCGGAGTTAGAGCTTACCGCTAGCTTCACCTTATAGCTAAGAACGAGGAGAACAAACTTGTCTCTTACGCTTTCGATCAAAACCCGTTTCTTCCTTTCCAAAAATCTCTTTGAATCAATTGGGGTGTTTGAGTTTTTAAGAGAAAATGAAGAAGAAAAGGAAAAAGATAAAAAGGAAATGAAATGGATGGATGAGATTAAGATATCAAATCTGGCTCAAATGAGAAATGACTAAAATGCCCTTGAATATCTTTTAAAATCACAAAACTGGTACCAGTCCGCCCAGATTGCCGTGCCGCAGCCTCAATTGTCGCGCCACGATCCATAACGTATTCTGGTGGTTTCCTTAACATGCCTTCTGGAATTGAAATCAGCTGAATGCCGCGCCGCGGACCTTTCTGTCGCGCCGCGACCCAAGGCATGGTCTTTTGCCTTCCTTACCGTGCCTCCTGACCCTGATTTGTTTGTAATGTCGCGCCGCGACCAATACCTCCGCACCGCGACCTTTAACTTGGTCTGATCACTTTTCGCATACAAGAACTTTAACGCATGAACATGTCTCAATTCCTTCATACACCTATCGTACATACGCGATACACCTGTAAATCATGTACGGGGGAAAACGGGGTGTTACAAATACGGCAGAAGCGCAGGAAGACCCGGAGCTTGTTACGGGTACGTTTCTCATTGACAATAAATCTGCTTATGTTTTATTTGATTCGGGTGCGGATAGAAGCTATATGAGTAGAGATTTTTGTGCTAAACTAAGTTGTTCACCGACGTCCTTGGATAATAAATTTTTACTCGAATTAGCAAACGGTAAATTAATTACAGCAGATAATATATGTCGGAATCGAGAAATTAAACTGGTTAGCTAAACATTTAAGATTGACTTGATACTAGTAGAGTTAGGGAGTTTTGATGTGATAATCGGTATGGACTGGTTGAAAGAAGTAAAAGCAGAGATCGTTTGTTACAAAAATGCAATTTGCATTATACGAGAAAAAGAAAAACTCTTAATGGTGTACGGAGAAAAGAGCAACGCGAAGTTAAATCTTATTAGTAACCTAAAGGCACAAAAACTAATAAGAAAAGGTTGCTATGCTGTGCTAGCACACGTCGAGAAAGTCAATTCCGAAGAAAAGAACATCAATGATATTCCCGTCGCAAAAGAATTTCCCGATGTATTTCCGAAAGAATTACCGGGACTACCTCCACACCGATTTGTTGAATTTCAAATAGACCTTGTACCGGGAGCTGCACCAATAGCTCGTGCTCCATACAGACTCGCACCCAGCGAAATGAAGGAACTTCAGAGCCAATTACAAGAACTTTTAGAGCATGGTTTCATTCGACCAAGTACATCACCATGGGGAGCTCCTGTTTTGTTTGTCAAGAAGAAGGATGGTACATTTAGGTTGTGTGTCGACTACAGAGAGTTGAACAAACTTACCATCAAGAACCGCTACCCACTATCGATAATCGATGACTTATTTGATCAACTACAAGGCTCGTCGGTTTATTCGAAGATTGATTTACGTTCTGGGTATCATCAAATGCGGGTGAAGGAGGATGATATTCCAAAGACTGCTTTTAGGACGCGTTACGGTCATTACGAGTTTATGGTTATGCCGTTTAGGTTGACTAACGCACCACCTGTGTTCATGGACCTCATGAACCGAGTGTGTGGACCATACCTTGACAAGTTTGTCATTGTTTTCATCGATGGCATACTTATTTACTCAAAGAATGACCAAGAGCATGAAGAACATTTGAGAAAAGTGCTAGAGTTATTAAGGAAGGAAAAACTGTACGCTAAGTTTTCAAAGTGTGCATTTTGGTTGGAAGAAGTTCAATTCCTCGGTCACATAGTGAACAAAGAAGGTATTCAGGTGGATCCAGCAAAGATTGATACCATTGAAAAATGGGAAACTCCGAAAACTCCGAAGCATATACGCCAATTTGTAGGACTAGCTGGTTACTACAGAAGGTTCATCCAAGATTTTTCCAGAATAGCAAAACCCTTGACTGCATTAATGCATAAAGGGAGGAAATTTGAATGGAAGGATGAACAAGAGAAAGCGTTTCAATTGTTAAAGAAAAACTTAACTATGACACCTATATTATCATTACCTGAAGGGAATGATGATTTTGTGATATATTGTGACGCTTCAAAGCAAGTTCTCGGTTGTGTATTAATGCAACAAACGAAGGTAATTGCTTATGCTTCTAGACAATTGAAGATTCATGAGCAGAATTATACGACGCATGATTTGGAATTAGGCGCGGTTGTTTTTGCATTAAAGACTTGGAGGCACTACTTATATGGGGTCAAAAGTATTATATATACCGACCACAAAAGTCTTCAACACATATTTAATCAGAAACAACTGAACATGAGACAGCGCAGGTGGATTGAATTGTTGAATGATTACGACTTTGAGATTCGTTACCACCCGGGGAAGGCAAATGTGGTAGCCGACGCCTTGAGCAGAAAGGACATAGAATCCATTCGAGTAAAGTCTATGAATATAATGATTTCACAATAACCTTACTACTCAAATAAAGGAGGCGCAACAAGGAGTTTTAAAAGAGAGAAATTTAAAGGATGAAATACCCAAAGGATCGGAGAAGCATCTTAATATTCGGGAAGACAGAACCCGGTATAGGGCTGAAAGAATTTGGGTACCAAAATTTGGAGATGTGAGAGAAATGGTACTTAGAGAAGCTCATAAAACTAGATACTGAATACACCCTGAAACGGGGAAGATGTACAAGGATCTCAAGAAACATTTTTGGTGGCCGGGTATGAAAGCCGATGTTGCTAAATACGTAGGAGAATGTTTGACATGTTCTAAGGTTAAAGCTGAGCATCAGAAATCATCAGGTCTACTTCAACAACCCGAAATCTCGGAATGGAAATGGAAAAACATTACCATGGATTTCATCACTAAATTGCTAAGGACTGCAAGTGGTTTTGATACTATTTGGGTAATAGTTGATCGTCTCACCAAATCTGCACACTTTCTGCCAATAAGAGAAGATGACAAGATGGAGAAGTTAACACGATTGTATTTGAAGGAAGTCGTCTCCAGACATGGAATACCAATCTCTATTATCTCTGATAGGGATGGCAGATTTATTTCAAGATTCTGGCAGACATTACAGCAAGTATTAGGAACTCGCCTAGACATGAGTACTGCTTATCATCCACAAACTGATGGGCAGAGCGAAAGGACGATACAAACGCTTAAAGACATGCTACGAGCATGTGTTATTGATTTCGAAAACAATTTGGGATCGACACCTTCCGTTAGCAGAATTTTCCTACAACAATAGCTACCATTCAAGCATTGAGATGATGCCGTTTGAAGTACTTTATGGTAGAAAGTGCAGGTCTCCGATTTTTTGGAGTGAAGTGGGGGATAGACAGATTACGGGTCCGGAGATAATACAAGAAACTACCGAGAAGATTATCCAAATTTAACAACGGTTGAAAACCGCCCAAAGTAGACAAAAGAGCTACACTGACATTAAAATAAAAGATATAGAATTTGAAGATCAGATTAAGAAGAAATACCCGCACTTATTTCCAGAAGATACGTCAACACCTCCAACTGTTTAAAATTTCGGGACGAAATTTATTTAACGGGTAGGTACTGTAGTGACCCGAACTTTTCCATGTTTATATATATTAAATGAAATTGTTATTTACATGATTAAGTGTTTCCAACATGTTAAGCAATCAAACTTGTTAAGACTTGATTAATTGAAATAGGTTTCATATAGACAATTGACCACCCAAGTTGACCGGTGGTTCACGAACGTTAAAACTTGTAAAAACTATATGATGACATATATATGGTTATATATATAGTAAACATGATATTATGATAAGTAAGTATCTCATTAGGTATTTTAACAATCAGTTATTTACATAAAAATGAGACTATCGAATTAAGAAACTCGAAAACGATATATATAACGATTATCGTTATAACAACGTATTACTAAGTACATATGAATCATATTAAGATATTGATACACGTGGTTAATTATGTTAAATTATAAGTAAATATATCATTAAGTGTATTAACAATGAACTACATATGTAAAAATAAGACTACTAACTTAATGATTTCGAATCGAGACATATACGTAACGATTATCGTTGTAACGACATTTAACTGTATATATATCATACTAAGATATATTATATATATCATAATATCATGATAATGTAACAATTTAACATATCTTTAAATATAATAAACAATGGGTTAACAACATTTAACAAGATCGTTAACCTAAAGGTTTTAAAACAACATTTACATGTAACGACTAACGATGACTTAACGACTCAGTTAAAATGTATTTACATGTAGTGTTTTAATATGTATTCATACACTTTTGAAAGACTTCAAGACACTTATCAAAGTACTTCTACTTAACAAAAATGCTTACAATTACATCCTCGTTCAGTTTCATCAACAATTCTACTCGTATGCACCCGTATTCGTACTCGTACAATACATAGCTTTTAGATGTATGTACTATTGGTATATACACTCCAATGATCAGCTCTTAACAGCCCATGTGAGTCACCTAATACATGTGGGAACCATCATTTGGCAACTAGCATGAAATATCTCATAAAATTACAAAAATATTAGTAATCATTCATGACTTATTTACATGTAAACAAAATTACACATCCTTTATATCTAATCCATATACCAACGATCAAAAACACCTACAAACACTTTAATTCTTCAATTTACTTCATCTAATTGATCTCTCTCAAGTTCTATCTTCAAGTTCTAAGTGTTCTTCATAAATTCTATAAGTTCTAGTTTCATAAAATCAAGAATACTTCCAAGTTTGCTAGCTTACTTCCATTCTTGTAAAGTGATCATCCAACCTCAATAAATCTTTCTTATTTACAGTAATATATCTTTCTAATACAAGGTAATACTCATATTCAAACTTTGATTCAATTTCTATAACTATAACAATCTTATTTCGAGTGAAAATCTTACTTGAACTTGTTTTCGTGTCATGATTTTGCTTCAAGAACTTTCAAGCCATCTAAGGATCCTTTGAAGCTAGATCTATTTTTCTCATTTTCAGTAGGTTTATCCACAAAACCTGAGATAGTAATGATGTTCATAACATCATTCGATTCATATATATAAAACTACCTTATTCGAAGGTTTAAACTTGTAATCACTAGAACATAGTTTAGTTAATTATAAACTTGTTCGCAAATAAAAGTTAATCCTTCTAACTTGACTTTTAAAATCAACTAAACACATGTTATATATCTATATGATATGCTAACTTAATGATTTAAAACCCGAAAACACCAAAAACACCGTAAAACCGGATATACGTCGTCGTAGTAACACCGCGGGCTGTTTTGGATTTGATAATTAAAAACTATGATAAACTTTGATTTAAAAGTTGTTCTTCTGGGAAAATGATTTTTCTTATGAACATGAAACTATATTCAAAAATCATGGTTAAACTCAAAGTGAAAGTATGTTTTTCAAAATGGTCATCAAGACGTCGTTCTTTCGACTGAAATGACTACCTCTTACAAAAACGACTTGTAACTTATATTTTCGACTATAAACCTATACTTTTTCTGTTTAGATTCATAAAATAGACTTCAATATGAAACCATAGCAATTTGATTCACTCAAAACGGATTTAAAACGATGAAGTTATGAGTAAAATAAGATTGAATATTTTTTGATTGCTGTAGCTATGGGAAATATTGTAACAATTCTATACAAATCATATCCTATCTAACTTATATTGTATTATACATGTATTATAATATATTATGTAATCTTGAGATACCATAGACACGTATGCAAATATTTTGACGTATCATATCGACCCATCTATATATATTATTTGGAACGACCATAAACACTCTATATGCAGTAATGTTGGAGTTAGCTATACAGGGTTGAGGTTGATTCTAAAAATATATATACTTTGAGTTGTGATCTAGCCTGAGACGTGTATACACTAGGTCATGGATTGGGTCAAGATAATATATATCAATTTATTTCTGTACATCTAACTATGGACAACTAGTTGTAGGTTACTAACGAGGACAACTGATTTAATAAACTTAAAACATTAAAACGTATTAAAAATGTTGTAAGTATATTTTGAACATACTTTGATATATATGTACATATTTGTTATAGGTTCGTGAATCGACCAGTGGCCAAGTTTTACTTCCCGACGAAGTAAAAATCTGTGAAAGTGAGTTATAGTCCCACTTTTAAAATCTAATATTTTGGGATGAGAATACATGCAGTTTTATAAATGATTTACAAAATAG
Organism: Rutidosis leptorrhynchoides; assembly: GCF_046630445.1. NCBI lineage: Eukaryota > Viridiplantae > Streptophyta > Magnoliopsida > Asterales > Asteraceae > Rutidosis > Rutidosis leptorrhynchoides. Next base: position 346,159,455 of record NC_092342.1, on the reverse strand, counting down.
ACACAAGTACATGAAACTACTTTATATAGTTGAACGATCGAAGCCGAATATGCCCCTTTTTACTTGGTAACCTAAGAATTAGTAAACCAGTCTACTAATTGACGCGAATCCTAAAGATAGATCTATTGGGCTCAACAAACCACATCCGTTGTAGCGGATGCTTTAGTACTTCGATGTTGTTATCATGTCCGATGGATGTCCCGGAATGATAGGGGATATTCTTATATGCATCTTGTTAATGTCGGTTACCAGGTGTTCACCATATGAATGATTTTTATCTCTATGTATGGGATGTGTATTGAAATATGAAATCTTGTGGTCTATTATTACGATTTGATAAATATATAGGTTAAACCTATAACTCACCAACATTTTTGTTGACGTTTAAAGCATGTTTATTCTCAGGTGATTATTAAGAGCTTCTGCTGTTGCATGCTAATATATGGACAAGATTTGGAGTCAGCATGCTTGTATAATATTGTTTAAAACTGCATTCGAAATTTACTTTGTTGTACATATTAATATTGTAAACCAATATGTATTGGTAGTGTGTAAGTGTGATCTTTTTAGATTATCATTTCTGATAATCTAGGTGGTGTCCTTTAAACCTTGTCGATAAAATAAAGGTTATGGTTTGTTTTAAGAACGAATGCAGTCTTTGAAAAACGTCTCATATAGATGTCAAAACCTCGCAACGAAATCAATTAATATGAAACGTTTATAATCAATATGAACGGGACATTTCAATAAGGATCAGGTTTGCTATACCCTTTGAAAAACTTCATATTCTTATAATTTCTATAATGCTAAAAACAAAAGTTTCGAGGAAAGGTGCATGGTCTGACAACTACATCAACTGTAGAATAAAACAAACCATGTGAAATCCCGACTGGATGTGAATCGTTAAGGTTTAAGTTTAAATCCTCAAACTCAAATGACAATGGAGTTGCCATTAACAGATTTTCGTTTGGGGGCAACTGTCAGAAGAGTCTGCTTACGAAACAAGATACGATTCATCAACATCCAGCTTCTTGTAGCTTAAAACAAGATACATCGTGTCATAAACGAGCTTGCTGTTTGTTTTAAAAGATGTAGCAACGTATCACTTGGACCACGTTTTTGTAAAAGATGTGTATATAATAATGGATTTTACAAGAAGCGGCTAAATATCTTCATTCTTAATACGTAGTACAATACTTAGATTTCTCAGATTTTCTTGCTCATTTTTCGAATTTTTTCTTAAAATCTCGTAATTACTCGCTCACTCTCCATCGTCCAAATGATCTCACGCCATGAGTCTAGGTTAAACTTTTTTTAATTAATTACTTTGTATAAAATTGTATATTTTTTATATATATGTAGATATATAGATATATAGTTATTGATAGTATAATTACAATTTCACTTGCTAAATATCTTCATTCCTAATACGTAGTATAGTACTTCTTAAAACGTTTACATTAGTTACAAGTTACAACTCGGTTGATGAACTATGTTGGTTCACTTGCAATATTCTTTTTTAGGTTTTGTCAATATATTGGCTTTGTTTTAATGAGCTTAAAATTAAAAATAAAATTAAAATTAAATGCTTTATATAGGTTATATGATTGTGGATATGGATTTGAAATATAAAAGCTATCTTGATCTTGATAAATGGGAGGCGTGCTCAAAGGTGAAATGTGTTTTGGTTGAAAGCACCTCATCATGTGCTTTTTCATCGGTTATTAAGAACGTCGCGTTTTAGAGGGTGTGCGAATGGGACAATTGCACATGGCTCAAAATTTTAAAAGACCCATATATTATTATTTCATTGTTCGAAAGAATAATTATAATTATATCAATTATAAAAAAGTTTTTGCGCAATTAAAAGAAAATTTGGAGCCCAACTCAGAGATTACGAAGGTAGAAAAGATAAAGAGTATGTGCATGTACAGATGCGGTTAATTGAGGAGACATTAACTTTTAACTTATGTACATGACTTTAATAATCATTTAACAATTTAATTAAATTAAGAGTCGTAACTGATTGAGGATCATAAATATTGATAATGATATATTGGAGGATATTAACTACAAAGAGTTTTAACAACTTTGCATTCAAAAATACTAAATGTGTCGTTTTATTGAAAGAATAATTTATGTATAATGAGATTGAAGGATGAGTTCCTTAATAATTCACGGGTATAAACTAGAAAATAAAGGTTGTGTTTTGTTGTTTGTGATATACAATATGAAAAACGGTAATATATTCTTATTCATCTGACATCGGCTATATAGCTTTTTACATACAAATAATGTGCCCTTTAGAGCAGTGGGAGTGGGAGCAAGTCTCCCTCGCGTCACACCCCAAGTGACTTAGTCACCTACTCCCCAATCAAGTCACTTTTGCCCGTTTCCCCCAAGTCAGTCGCTTATGCGACAGATGTTACTCACTTTTTTTTTTGTGCTTTTTTTTTCCAAAAGAACAAATTATTAAATATAATAAAATATTATTTTAACACACTAACTAACGCACTAACTGACATAGGTCACCACTCCCCACTTTTTCTGACTCAGCAAGTCACGCCTGACATGTCAAGTGACCTCAGTCACCACTCCCAGTGCTCTTAAAGTCACAACAAAAAACACTACTAGATTGATCTACTATGATGCACCGACCACTATGGCGTTCAACTAGCAGGGACGGATCTTGAACGACTTTAGTGGGAGGGCCAAAATCGTTTCAAAAACTTATCAATTATATTAAAAAGAAATTCTAAAATCTTGGAGGGGCTATTATATAAAAAAATTATATTTTAAATTCAAATAATATAAAATTTACACTAAGAACATAAAATTTTGGAGGGGCCACTGCCCACCCCTGCCACCCCAAAGATCGGTCCCTGCGTTCAAGGTTGTAAAAATTTATAATCGGGGATCAATCGGCCGGAACCTTGTGTGGATTAAATAGCCAAATCAAGGATTAATTGGATTGAACCTTTCATACGTACATTTAAATAACAAATTGCATAATTATATGCATATCTCAGTTCTGGTACATGTTATAAAGTTTGATGTACTTATATGTCTGCAACGATTAAGAATACTATATGTGACACATGAGTGAATATTTACATCTGAGCTTTCCTTTTTCTTTTTTTATATCAACTAAACTATTTTCCTAAAAAAGTTGCCTTAGTGTGATGTTCTATAAAAAAAAAAAAATTGGTTTCAAATTTTGCCAAAAAATTTAATCTACGAGGGACATGCTTTCTTCTGTAGTTCATGTTTTCTTCTTTTTATTGTATACTAAATACTAAATACTAAATACTAGATGCTTTTATCTGATGCAGGGGGACAAATTTATATAGAACCATCTATATGTAAAGAAACTATTGTCGAAGTGATTATGCATTATGTTATAGTTGTGAGGATCAGTGCGATTCCAGGATTAAAACGCAATGGGGACCTGAAATTTTTTTCACTACTAATTATATTTGAATGCTATTTTAGTGGTAATTTACTTAAAAAAAATAAAACTCGAAAAATATATGGTGTCCCAGTAGTTAAATGTAATAGTGTTCTAAACAATTTAATTGAAAAACAATAAATTTGAAAAAATATGGGTCATGCGGTTAAATTTAGTGGTGTCATATACAATTTAAAAGGTATTTTATACTAAAAATTTTCAAACTAGTGGTGTCCCGTGACCCCACGGACATACTCCTAAACTCGCCACTGGTGAGGATCCACATCATACCTTCAAGCAATATTAGTAACATACAGTAGCAATCCTGGGTTAGAGTCCCAATATATTACTTCATCCTCATATAGTTTCAACGATCGGTGCAAACAAATATGTTAAGGAGATAATGGAAGACCTGGAAAAATATCAGCAAAGTTCCGATTTAAAAGGTATGATAACTTTTTTTGTATGAATAAAACAACACAGCCCAAGTTTAGTAATGTTATTTTTTGGAAAAAACTTGTTATAACAAATTTAAATTTAAAATTCAAAAAAGGTTTACTTGTAATATAAAGCACATTATTATATGATATATGATATGATAATGAATGAACTCGTATATAACTTTAAAACTTGTTATTATGAAAAAAATGAGCTATACAGGGTAAGTTTCATTATAATTATTGTTTTATACGAGTACATGCTTTGTATAAGGTTGAATGTTTATGTTTATTTGTTTGTTACATACTACTAGTTTTTGTTTTATGCAGTTAAATGGCGTTATGAAAACTGAATACCGTATTGCTCTAAGGTCTTAAATGCGAAGTGATTTTTCTGAATGGGTGAGGGCAGTGTTGGTGGATAAGGATCAGGTTTGCTACACCCTTTAAAAAACTTGTTATAACAAATTTAAATTTAAAATTCAAAAAAGGTTTACTTGTAATATAAAGCACATTATTATATGACATATGAATATGATACTCCGTATATGATAATGAATGAACTCGTATAGATTTTTGTATGTTGTTGACTTTTCGATTGTGTCCTTGAAAATTGTACTAGATGTTGGGAAATTACGGCCTCACTAATTCCCACCACCCAGCCCAACAATAATAGTAAAGAAATAAAAACAATACACAACACAAGATTTAACGTGGAAACTCCAAAACAGGAGAAAAACCACCGGCCCCCAAAGAGAGAAATACACTATATCACAAATAGTTACAATGATATAGACGACTCTCTTAAGCCAACTACACTCTCCAAAATATTTAACTAATACAACTCTCAAACAAGAGTAAGAAAGAAAGAAATAATCAAATACTTAAAGTGTATTGATTGGTGCAATTTGAAATGAAGACTTAGCCCCTCTTATATAACCAAGTCACTCACCCCTCACATCTTCCTCCCACCAATGTGGGATAAACATATCTTCTACTAGCCAAAGTGAACCAACAAATCTCCACCTTTTGGATAGGAGAAGATAACCATGCTTCCACATTGCTAGGATAATCGATGTAGACGCTTCCTCGACGACAACTTCAAGATCCTCATCTTTATGCCGTTGACATTATCTCCCAAGAGACAAAACTTGCATCTTCATCGAACATTGTCTAAACCGACAATCATTGTCATCACAGACAATCATAACTCTTAACAAGAATTATCATACTCCACCATTAAGAGTATAGCACTTAGAATATCACATTCCAAGCATTTCACCTCGGCACATGTTGTTGAACAACCAGCTGAAACTTTATGGTGCAACTTTCCTGTTTGGCTTTTCCGAAAGTCCCATCAGCTACAACATCAGTTTCCACCACACAACCTGCATCAACGCCAAACCAATGCCCATGTGTAATTGTGGAACCGCTAACGAACATCCCTTTCCACGGTGGCGCGGACACACCATGATGATGACGTGACTTCAGAGGAATTCGTCACTCTCCGTAACAACGGAGACAATGTTAGAGTCTTTGGAGCCATTTGCCGGATTAGCTCCACCTGAACAATTAACCCTTACATGCCCAGTCTTCCCGCACTTCCAGCATGTCAGATTCTTTCTAGAGTTTCTCTTCTGCCTATCCGAACACAACACTATCGTATCTCCTGATGACGAGACCCCGTTACCTTCCAGTCTTTTCTCCTCGGATAGGAGCTTGCTAGTAACGTCTTCAAACTTCAGAGTTTTCTTCCCATACATCAAAATAGGTTTCATGTGTTCATAAGACGATGATAAAGATAATATCAACCTCAAAGCTTTATCTTCATCATCCGTTTTAACTCCAATAGCCTCCAGTTCTGAAACAATACCGTTAAGAATACTTAGATGATCTGAAATCTTTGAACCCCCATCCATACGCAGAGTATGAAATTGTTCTTTAAGACACAACCGATTTGAGATGCCCTTGCCCTGGTACAACTGCTCTAGTTTAATCCAAAGCTCCTTTGCCGTTGATAACCCGTGCACATTTGCAAGCACGTTCTTTGCAAGACACAAACGAATCGCACTTGCTGCCCTCAAATCCATATCATCCCATTCTTCTTCATCGAACTTACTGCTAGAATCACTCCCGGAAACAAAGGTGGGTTTACCTTTCAATGCCTTGTGTAACCCGGACTGAATCAACACATCCTTGACTTGAACCTGCCATAAGCCAAAATTGATCCTCCCATCAAATTTCTCTACATCAAACCTCATTGGACTGAACTTCGACATCGTATACGTATCCTATAAACAACACTTTCTCTGATTTTGCTCACGTTTTGAATAGCCAAAAGATGTAGCAGGTAGCCAGGACCCTTTAAATCGGAAATCCACAACTCGCCACTAACAAATCCAACTATTACTACGAATCAGAAAAAATATTGTCTAACCAGATACCCTATACGATCAATAGAACTCGTTTCTGATGTGGACGATCCACTCCCGTGGCAACCACAGAGCATACTCCGACTCCTATAACCGAGACCCCCGTCAAACCTGACGCTCTGATACCAGTTGTTGGGAAATTACGGCCTCACTAATTCCCACCACCCAGCCCAACAATAATAGTAAAGAAATAAAAACAATACACAACACAAGATTTAACGTGGAAACTCCAAAACAGGAGAAAAACCACCGGCCCCCAAAGAGAGAAATACACTATATCACAGATTGTTACAATGATATAGACGACTCTCTTAAGCCAACTACACTCTCCAAAATATTTAACTAATACAACTACACTCTACAAATATACTTACATAATCATTTTGGAATTTGATAATCTAATCTTAGGAGTATATATTTTGTATCTTGACTAACATAATTTTTATTCATCTTAATCCTAAAATAATGATTTAGTCAATTAGTGTACATATGTTTATTGTTGGTTGGGCTTCAAGACTATCTTTTTCTGTGTTTCCTAATATGTTAAAACAAGTGTTTTGGTTTATGTCTATTGAAGTAATCAAAGTTCCCTGTTGTGATTGTATTCATAAATTTAATACCTTCGACAAATAAGACAACAACATAGGCACATAACATGTAATCTTTCAATACAACGTAAGACATATCTCTGAATATAATTCATACTCATTGATCAACAATATATTACTAGTTCTAAGCAATTGTAGTATCTTTCAATGATCTCTTATATTTAGACATTAGAAATACAAATATATTAATGTATCAACCTAAGTATATTTGTTGGAAATTGATTGGTAGACTTGTAACATAAACTTAAATTGAGACAATATATATTTATGTATTTATATCGTCCATTAACACATAAGTGCTTCTTAAAATTTACTTTTCATTGTTTGTGACGCAATTAGAAAATGGTCATTCCACTAGTTTAGTACAGAGTATAATTCTGATTGCTTGGAAGTCGGAAGATTTAAGAAGTAAAAGATGGTTCCCAACTTCTAAAGCTTAAGGACAATACCATGTTAATGTCATCTTTTAAGATTACGATGTATCGTAGGGTGTTTTCACCATTTTGCAAAATAGACATCAGGGACAGAACTAAAGTCGACTCCGTGCCGGCGTCGAATGTCAGCATCAGAATTTTGACGTTGTGAAATGGCGTTTTGAATGTTAAAATTTTACAAATATATACGTATGAGAGTCTCATAATGAGACTTGAACTCGGCATTTAATTTGTTTTTCTAACTGTTATTTTTCTTTTTTGAACGGCGATTTTTTGGTATCCGTAGATAATTTATTTCAACGACCCTCATCATTTGCACGTATAACACACGTTCAGGCAGAAACCCGAACCCGATCGACGGTACCCGGGAACACATCCATTCGGGCAGTGTTCCTGGGTAGAGGTCCGTGAACGAATCTAGTAAAACTTTCATATAGGGTCAATATATACCACCATTATTGGTGTTCAATTGTTTTAAAGAAAATCATGTCATTCCTAAGGAACGAACTCATGACCTCTCCCTATCTCATGACACAAAGTATATGGAAAGAACCATTAAGCTATGCTCGCAAGTTCCTTTTTAACTGTTATTAAGTCCCAAATATACACACGTATACTATTAGTGATATATTCTAACATTGTATGAAAAAAATAATTGTGTTATAATTCAGTAGGCTTATAACTACCTTTAGTGATTTGATTCTTGATGTTATAATTCAGTAGGCTTATAACTACCTTTAGTGATTTGATTCTTGATTTAGAATACTAATAATGAAGTGTAAGAACAAAGATGATAATGGAGAGAAAGAAAGAAACACTTTGTAAGTGTGAGAAATGGTGCAAGTTTAATGCTTGCATTCATGAGTATTTATAGCCTAAAATCTCAATATAAAAATACATATTTTGTGTACTAAAATTGACTATATGTATACACCAAAATTGACTATCCATATCTATATTGTTATTATTATTATAACACTCCCCCTTGGATAGCAATTTTATTTTGTTGAAGATCAACTATAAATTACTGCCTCGTTAAAAACCTTGCTAAAGAAAACCCAGTGGGAAAAAACTTTAGCTAAGGGAAAAAGAGTGCAGCATGGAGTTGACTCCCCCTCAAGTAGACATCGCTTCAGCTGTTACATCTTTTGAACATGTCTCATGCCAATGTTATGAACGTGTGTTCTGAAAATAGCAGTTGGAAGTGCTTTCGTGAAAAGATCAGCAGAGTTTTTGCTGGATTGAACATATCTCATTTCAATCTCGTTGTCCTTAATGAGATTTTGAGTGTATGAGAAGAATCTAGGAGGTATGTGTTTGGTTCGGTCACTTTTGATATACCCTTCTTTCATCTGTGCTATGCAAGCTGCATTATCTTCATAGAGAATTGTTGGACTTTTATCGCGTTCTAGTCCACAAGAATCAGTAATGATTTGTGTCATTGATCTCAACCAAAAACATTCCCGAGTAGCTTCATGTAATGCAATCACTTCGGCATGATTTGACGATGTAGCAACAAGTGTTTGTTTTTGAGAACGCCATGATATTGCAGTACCTCCATTTAGGAATACATATCCAGTTTGAGATTTAGCTTTATGTGGATCAGATAAATAACCTGCATCTGCATAACCAACCAAATCTTGTTTTGATTCGTTAGAATAAAATAATCCTAAATCAGTAGTTCCTCGAAGGTATCGAAATATGTGTTTGATCCCATTCCAGTGTCTTTTGGTAGGAGCAGAGCTGAACCTTGCCAACAAATTAACTGCAAAAGAAATGTCAGGTCTTGTACAATTTGTAAGATACATAAGAGCTCCAATTGCACTAAGATATGGTACTTCTGGTCCAAGAATGTCTTCTTGATCTTCACATGGACGAAATGGATCAGCTTCAACATTGAGTGATCTAACAACCATAGGAGTACTTAATGGTTTTGCCTTGTCCATATTGAAACGTTTCAAAATCTTTTCAGTATATGTTTTTTGATGTACAAGTAAACCATTAGGCATATGCTCAATTTGTAAACCAAGGCAATACTTGGTTTTTCCGAGATCTTTCATTTCAAATTCTTTCTTTAGAAGTTGAATGGCTTCATGGATCTCTTTATTTGTACCTATGATGTTAAGATCATCAACATAAACAGCTATGATCACATATCCGGATGTTGTTTTCTTAATGAAAACACAAGGGCAAGTAAGATTATTTGTATACCCTTTGCTTATCAAGTAATCACTTAATCGGTTATACCACATACGTCCCGATTGTTTTAACCCATATAAAGATCTTTGTAATTTAATCGAATACATTTCTTTGGGTTTTGCATTTGATGCTTCTGGTACCTTAAATCCTTCAGGTATCTTCATATATATATCACTATCAAGTGATCCATATAGATAAGCAGTCACAACATCCATGAGATGCATTTCTAAATTTTTAGAAACTGCCAGGCTGATTAAGTATCTAAAAGTAATTGCATCCATAACAGGGGAATAATTTTCTTCATAATCAATTCCTGGTCTTTGAGAAAAACCTTGAGCTACAAGTCTAGCTTTATACCTTGTAACTTCATTTTTCTCATTTCTTTTTCGGACAAAAATCCATCTGTATCCTACAGGTTTCACATCTTTAGGAGTGAGAATGATGGATCCGAAAACTTTTCTTTTATTGAGTGATTCTAATTCAGCTCGTATTGCTTCTTTCCATTGAGCCCAATCATGTCTATTTTGACATTCAACCATAGATGTTGGTTCTGGATCATCATCATTATTCATGATGTCATATGCAACATTAAATGAAAATTTCTCATCAAGATTTTTCATTTCATTTCGGTTCCATAATATTTTTGAATATGCATAATTGATTGCAATTTCTGTATTGACATCATCAATCTCCTCTGCAGTAGGAGTACTGATTTGTGGTTCTTCTTGAACACTTTCTTTTACTTCATTATCAGCTGATTTTCTTTTTCGAGGATTTTTATCCTTTGAACCAATTGGTCTTCCACGTTTCTGACGTGGCAAAGATTCATGAGTGACGTTATTGCCAGCTTTTGGAATTTCAATTCGAGCTGGAGTATTTACTGCTGGTATATATGATTTTGTCACCGTTTTTGTATCTGTAAATGCATCAGGCAATTGATTTGCAAGTTCTTGTATATGCATTATCTTTTGAACTTCTGTCTCGCATTCTTTTGTGCGAGGATCAAGATACTTTAATTGAGGTTCACACCATGAAACATCATTTTCTTTATTTTTCATTTCTCCCCCTAATCTAGGGAACAATGTTTCATTAAAATGACAATCAGCAAAACGTGCTGTAAAAACGTCACCTGTCATAGGTTCAATATACCTTAATATTGAAGATGTTTCATATCCAACATATATTCCCAACCTCCTTTGAGGACCCATTTTTGTACGTTGTGGTGTCGCAATTGGAACATACACTGCACAACCAAATGTTCTAAGATGGGAAATATTTGGCTCTTGACCAAAAGCAAGTTGTAGGGGGGAATATTTATGACTTGCACTTGGTCTGATGCGAATCAATGCAGCAGCATGTAAAATTGCATGACCCCATATAGATACAGGGAGTTTTGTTCTCATTATCAATGGTCTAGCGATTAACTGTAAACGTTTAATCAATGACTCGGCTAAACCATTTTGTGTATGCACATGAGCAACAGAATGTTCAACAACAATTCCTATAGACATGCAATAGTCATTAAATGCTTGAGATGTAAATTCACCAGCATTATCAAGTCTCACCCTTTTAATGGTGTAATCAGGAAAATGAGCTCTCAATTTAATAATTTGGGCAAGAAATTTTGCAAATGCCACATTACGGCTTGATAACAGACAAACATGAGACCATCTGCTAGATGCGTCTATTAGAACCATGAAATATCTAAATGGTCCACATGGTGGATGAATTGGTCCACATATATCACCTTGAATTCTTTCAAGAAACATTGGTGATTCTTTCTCAACCTTAAGTGGTGAGGGTCTAGTTATCAATTTTCCAAGAGAGCAAGATGTACATGGAACCATTGTATCATGATGGATTTTTCTATCCTTTAGTGGATGTCCATGAGTACATTCAATAATCCTTTTCATCATTGTTGATCCTGGATGGCCTAATCTGTTATGCCATAAACTGAATACACCAGGATCAATATATTTTTCGTTAACTACCATATGTATTTCTGGTACATTTATATGTGTATAATGTAATCCAGAACTAAGTCTTGGCAGTTTTTCAACCACATGACTCTTGTCAGTGATACTTAAATATTTCTCATTTTCTGTTGTCACTGACTGATAATCATACCCGTTAAGGTATATGTCGGAGAAACTCAATAAATTTCTGCTTGACTTGGGAGAAAATAAGGCATCATTTATTAAAAATTTTGTACCATTTGGTAGTATGAAATTTGCCTTTCCTGTCCCTTTTATCAAGTTAGCAGGTCCTGATATTGTATGTATAGTTCCTTCCGTTGGTTTTAGATCAATAAAATATTTCTCGGATTTAAGTATAGTGTGTGTAGTTCCACTGTCTGCTATACAGAGATCTCCACCACTTGATTGATGTTGTATTCCAGCAAAATTCATATTGAACTTCATATATAAGAAATAAATAGTGAGTACATTAATATTACACAATATTTTAAACGCAAATAGATAGTACTGAAACATTTAGCAAACATAATAACAAAGACAGACGATATTAAATCGTTTATTTTTCGAAAGACACACAACTTAAACATTCAAGAAATCTTCATATAAATCAGATGGTTTCTCAGTGACTGTTGGATCGACGTTATCCACAAAGTTTACTTCCTTTTCTTTATCTTTCAGCGAATCCTGATACATCTTAACAAGATGTTTAGATGTTCGGCAAGTATTAGCCCAGTGGCCCATTCTACCACATCTGTAGCAAGATTCTTCAGAATTTTTAGAAGAATTTTCTTCAACATCTTGTTTAATGGGCTTGTTTTGTGGTTGATATTTATATTTTCGTGGATTACTATTTCTTTGACCACCACGGCCACGACCACGACCACGTCCACGCCCATTACCATTACCATAAGGATGGTTTCTACCATAGTTATGGCTTTTGGCATGATGATGGTGATGGTTATTATAACCACGACCTTGCCCGCGTCCTTGTCCCTGTTTATAATTATTTGCAGTATTTGCTTCAGGGATTGCAAGTGTACCAGTAGGACGGGATTGCTGATTTTTCATTAATAGCTCATCATTTTGCTCTGCAACTAAGAGATATGAATTAAGTTCAGGATATGTTTTGAACTTTAGCATTCTCAAATTTCTTTGCACTGTGATGTTTGCAGCATTCATTGTGGAGAAAGTTTTCTCCATCATGTCTGCATCACTAATTTCATGTCCACAAAATTTAAGTTGTGAACATGTATTATACAGAGCTGAGCTGTATTCATTTACTTTCTTAAAGTCTTGGAACCTTAATGTTCTCCATTGTTCCATTGCAGCTGGAAGTAAAATTTCTCTTTGATTATTGAATCTGCTTTTGAGACCTTCCCATAAAACATGGGGATCTTCTACAGTCACATAATTATTTTGTAAGCATTCATCAATATGTTGATGAATAAAGCAACATGCCGTAGCTTGTTCTTTTTCAGAACAAGTGTTGTTTTCATTTATGGTTTCAAGAATGCCCATTGATTTAAGATGCATTTTTACTTTTATAACCCATGGCATGTAGTTGTTTCCAGTTGATTCTAAAGGAGTAAATTTAAGCTTTTCCAGATTCGACATTTTCTATTATCAAAAATTAAAACAAACATCATGATAAATTAGAGTCAATTTATATTCATAAGTATATAAACATTAAACATAAATTTAATATAACATAAATGATAAGTAGGTGACAGTGTCGACCATGTGTAAGCAATCATAAATAAATGTTATATAACAAAAATATAAATATTAGTAAACATAAATGAAAATTTGGCGACAGTGTCGACCATATATTTTTTCAGGTGGTATAACCGACCTATATCATTCTGGTGGTATAACCGACCATATATCATTTTGGTGGTATAACCGACCATATATCATTTTGGTGGTATAACCGACCATATATCATTTTGGTGGCAGAGCCAACCATATTTAGTATTAAGATTATCGTGCTGATAACGTGTTATAATTCAGTAGGCTTATAACTACCTTTAGTGATTTGATTCTTGATGTTATAATTCAGTAGGCTTATAACTACCTTTAGTGATTTGATTCTTGATTTAGAATACTAATAATGAAGTGTAAGAACAAAGATGATAATGGAGAGAAAGAAAGAAACACTTTGTAAGTGTGAGAAATGGTGCAAGTTTAATGCTTGCATTCATGAGTATTTATAGCCTAAAATCTCAATATAAAAATACATACCAGAGCCAACCATATTTAGTATTAAGATTATCGTGCTGATAACGTGTTATAATTCAGTAGGCTTATAACTACCTTTAGTGATTTGATTCTTGATGTTATAATTCAGTAGGCTTATAACTACCTTTAGTGATTTGATTCTTGATTTAGAATACTAATAATGAAGTGTAAGAACAAAGATGATAATGGAGAGAAAGAAAGAAACACTTTGTAAGTGTGAGAAATGGTGCAAGTTTAATGCTTGCATTCATGAGTATTTATAGCCTAAAATCTCAATATAAAAATACATACTTTGTGTACTAAAATTGACTATATGTATACACCAAAATTGACTATCCATATCTATATTGTTATTATTATTATAACAAATTGATCACTTCTAATGAAACGGAGGAACAACTCCGTTATCCATAACTTAAGTATCCCATCATCCCTCCCTTCACATATAAAAACTACGGAGTAAAAACCAAGTCAAAAATTCATTTTTATCTTATCTTTCAATCTCCCAAAAAACCCTAAACCTAAAATATCTCTATTCCCTCCCTCTAAAATGTAACACCGCCAACTCCTCCCTCTCTCACAAATCCTGCAGCCGCCACCATCATCTCCGGATGTTAGTGTGAAATATCTCCTAACCAACTTCTCCCTATGCTTATCCACCCTAATCGGCTTCATTCCTTTCGCCGAACCTTCTCTGTTCTCCCACACCACCGCTTCCATGCTCAGATCTGCTTCCATTCTCAGATCTGGTGGTTAATGGCGGTATCCGGTGGTTAATTGCCGAGTGAGACTAAATCTTTCTCCATTCGTTTGAATATGTTGGGTGAAACTAAATTTGAGTTTTAGTCTTTCATTCGTTTAGTTATTTGAAAAGTGATGGAAATTAGGTGAGGCGATAAACTGGTAGCCGGAATTTTTAAAACATGTGATGACGTTTAACAATGAGCTGTGTGATTTTTTCACCAGTTCAACCTTTTTTCTTCTAATTAAAACTTTTATATTATCCACTTGACACTACAGAGATAAAGCGAAAATTGGAATATACCATTTGTAAGTAATTGTGTTGAGTTTGCCACTTTAATTTTTAACTAAACCACCGAGTCACAAATTATTAAATTTACTAGGACCTATATCGTTCAGCACGTATTTTTCATTTCAATGTGATTCATATGCAGGCAGCATAAGGAAGAAGCAGCAGGACTCGAACGTTCTGCATTTCCATTATTCATCCAACCAGAGTGGTTTGCTTTTAAAATAAGATGATCAAACCCTGTTTTCTGTATGATATAACTTGCCAATATGTGAGTTTCTTCTCTTCATAAAGGTTAAAATGAGCTTCTTTCGCCCCAAAAAAGTAAAAATAAAATAAAAATGAGCTTCTATAAGAGTTAATAATTTATATAAAAAATTATATAATACTAAAATATCATTAGTCGAAATAAATCAATATGCGATTAAGTTGCTTGATAAATGGAGTTTCCTGCTTTGATATGTGATAAAAATATATACTCGAATGACTAATTATGTAAAGTCTAAAATTTTAAATTTATAATAATTTTGTAAGTCAACGTCATATTATTTATGTAATCAATTTTTTGTTTTTTTCGGAGTAGACAATATTCAAAAACATTATTTGAAATGATTATAAGAATGATATTTTAGTTTTTCAATTAGTTAATCAAATTATAATATAATAGGTTATATAACAGTCAAATTGAAGTACAAAATATAAATCTTTATAAACATAAAGATTTATATTTAACTAGTAAAATAACCGTGAAATTACGGGTTTGTTTAAATGAAATAATTTAATGACATGTTTTAGGTATTAAGTTGAATGTAAATGTTAAAATCATTTATTTCAATAACCTGTTTGACTTAGAAACTTGTAGTTGTTTTTATAAATATATAGAGACATGTATTTTTGCATACATATGTAACGTAATTAATTTCGTAAAAATAATTCATATTTGAATATTAATGATATTATAATAATTATAATTATAATTATAATTATTATATTAAAAATAAATAATAATAATAAAGTTCGTTCAAAATTGAGTATTTATATTTTTAATAATAATTATTATTATTAGTAATAATAAATGCTTTTTAAATTTTTTTAGAAAATTAAAATACAATTATAATATAAAAGTTGTACAATATGCTAATATGCTTTAAAATTTGGGTGTTCTGTAAAAGAATTTACAATTTAGGAGAGATTAGTATTTCCTTTTATAAAAGATTTTTTATTATTTTTTAATTAAATTAATATATAATTATGACATCATCATTATAAAAATTAAATGGTAATTAGCTTAATTATAACATCATCATTTTAGAAATTTATATGACAATATACATAGATTGTGTTATACAATAAAACCATACATTTTTAATGTATTTGCTAATATTTACAATTATTGTTAGATGGTAATAATGAACGGGAGTGCTCATCGTAATTAGTATTATTGGATTATATACATATACGTTAGAATTTTAAGGAGCTATTTTTATAATTATGAAGGATTATTTTGTTACTCTTATTATAAAATGGGGCTTAAATATGAAATAGTACAAGTTGATTTAATAGATCAAACTCAACTACCCCATCTTCTTTTAAACGTTGTGTGAATACTTTTGTCTTCTGCAACACACTTAGGTGTAGTCAGTATTGTAAATCTCCTGAGATCTCCCCCGAAATCTCGTTTTTAAAAGGTAACCGAGACGAGATGTTCATCTCCCGAGATTTCTCGGTCAACGGGGTCAAACTTAGTCAAAGCCACGATTTTTCGGATTTTCTTGTAAAATTTGTAATTTCTAAGATTTTCTCGCTCACTTCTCGAATATTTTTGTAAAATCTCGTAAAAACGTATATTAAATATACATATATTTATGTTTTAATGTATATTTTTATTAAAAAAACTATAAAGTCAACGTAAGTCAACGTCCGAGATCTCCCCGAGATTATTCCGAGATGTCGAGATCTCCCTAAAAAAGTCTAAACGAGATCTCTCTGAGATCCGAATTCTCCAACCTTGGGTGTAGCTAGTTGGAGAAGGTTAAGCAAGAAAGAACAATTCAAGGCATCAAAGGAAACACATATCATTCTATTCTCTCAATTTCCTCCAAATAAAATACGCAAAGACTGCATTTACTATACTACACCAGCAATGTTGACTCCCAATCATCTTGAAAATGTTAAGACTCTTGTAAGGTTAGTAGCAAAATTACATTCTAAAGACTTTGATTGCTTTTAACACATCTTAACAATATCAAAACTAATTAGACTTTGATTAAAATGATAAACTAATCTACATCATAAATAGTTTAATTTTTTTAAAACGTGAATAAAATTAGTTGTCCAGCACAACAAAATGCAAGTTACCGCAACTTTAAATCTGTTGAAGGCAGGTTTTGAAAGATAGGTGAGTGTTGTACCGCTATTAATGATGGTACCATAATCTCCATTAAAAATACTCGCGTCAATGTTCAACATTTTTCCAGCAACCCGAATCCCCTTGAGGTCGACGTTGAATTAAATGTTGTTTTAAAAAGTTAATTTATTATCAAATCAAATCTAATTTAGTATATATATTTATAAGATAAAAGTTTAACCTTCTTGATGGATCCGATCGTGTAAACAACATATCTCTCAGAGATAAATTTCCCCATAATCATCGAACTACTCGTGAGTCAAGTCCATAATATAGAGAGATACTATTGTTGATACCCCCTTTACCTCGTTGGTATCGTCCACATATAAAAGAACCAAATGCAATAAAATATGCAATCAATGTGAATATTCAAACAACAAATGGGTGAGTGAGTCACATTATCAAGACGAGAGTTTTCTCATCGGGCACATGGCACAAGATGTGGTAGTCGTTGACAAGGACGGTGACTTCAGTCCACAAATCCCGCCCTTTCGCATGCATTTATAGGCTATCTGGTTTCACACACATATCATCTGATGGAATTATAAGACTTCAGCATGGAAAACTCGAGATGGTTGATAGCCTTTCGGATAAAGGGGTTATCAACAATAGTTTCTCTCCCTGTTATGGACTCACACGTGGTTTGATAATTATGGGGGATATTTATTCCCTAAGAGATATGTTACTTACCCGATCGAATCCATCAAGAAGGTTATATATATATATATATATATATATATATATATATATATATATATATATATATATATACTAAATTAGATTTAATCTGATAATAATTTAACTTTTTCAAACAACATTTATTACAACGTCGAACTCAAGGGGATTCGAGTTGGTGAAAAAATGTTGAACATTGACCCGAGTATCTTTAATGGGGATTATGGTACCATCATTGACAGCGGTACAACACACGCCCTATCTTCCAAAACTTGTCTTCAACAGATTTAAAGTTGCTGCAAGTTGCCTTTTGTTGTGCTCGAAAACTAATTTTATTCACGTTTAAAAAAAATTAAGCTATTTATGATGCAGATTAAGAAGAACTTAACCTTTATAAACACAATGGATCCTTAAATCTTGACAATATTTAAAATCCACTGTGTTTGGGCACACGTCGAATCCAAAAACAACGCATTTTTTTACCTTTTTTCTGGTAGTTGACGAGTCATGTCGATTGAAACACTTTCTTATAAAAGGATTTAAAATTATAACTTTCTTAACATGCCTACTATATCTAACTAACTATTTCAAATGTAAAACCAACCATGTGAAATCACGATTAGATGTGAATCATTAATGTTCTAGTGTTAACCCTCAAATGATAATGGAGTTTCCATAAATAGATTTTAGTTTGGAGTAAATGTCAGAAGAGACGATTATCGAAACAAAACATGCTTAGTCACTCCCTAGCTCCTTGTAGCTTAATACACGATACTTCTCAGAAACGAGCATGTTGCATTTAATAAAATCCGAGGAACATATCACTTGAGACCACGTTTCTGAAATTGATGTGTATGTAATAATGGATTTTACAACAAGCTTTGATAAGATACACTAATGCAGATCGTCAAGGAAGTCCATGGGGAAGTGGCGATAACAAATCATATGTTTTGTTGTAAAAAAATGATCTACTCTCCTAAGAACATCCATCAGTAGTCTTCCCCAATAGCTATGTGTGTAAAGTGTAAACAAGCGATCATGGAAGCTATCCATGAATTTGTTAAAGGGAGCATATCACCTAACGGTGTAGCTATTTTCAGTCTCGATCGTCCAAAAGCTCTCAACACCATGAGTATAGGTTAAACTTTTTTTTATTAATATTTACTCCGCATAACATTGAATATTTTACATTTATGTAGCTATAGTTATATTTATGTAGATATAGTTTATGTTTAACTTATTCTTCCTACGAAGGATTAATCGGGGATTAATAGGATATCTATAACAATGATTGCCTTTTAACAAATTTTGATGAACTTCTACCTTCTATAATTTAGGTTGTATTTGGTTTCGGCGTGGATGTTTGAGCTTGTCAAGAGGTTCATATTCAGGTTATGATTACATATCCGTCGTCGATGTTAGAGCCTTTTTATTAGAGATCCTATTGTGAAAAAGTATAGAACAAAATTATTCCGAGATCATCGAAGAAGTTAAAATACATATTTAGGCCCAAGTGCGGAGGTGATAGATGGCGTACTGTACTGGCCATCATTAGATGAGTTTGCATCCTTTAACTTTTCAACTCAAAACCTTTATGGCATTCTACACCCGTCTAGTAACCATGATTGACACTAGAGCTTACATTACAAATTATACGGTATGGGCGGTGCTCTTGCTGTTGTTACAGAGATGCTGCAAATGACGGAAAAATCATTTATGGTGTGTGGAAGCTGGCGGATACTAAAGAATTTAAGAACGCTGTCAACTTAACATTTCGAAATGATTCGAACCAGGACCACACCTTACTAGGATTTTATGAACCACCGGGAGCTAATTTTTGAAATATAGGCGGTTCAACAACTAGTCATTCTCATCTTTTACTGTATGGGGAGCTAATTTTTGAAATATAGGCGGTTCAACTAGTCATTCCCATCTTTTACTATATGACTCCATCAACAATTGCTACAATGACCTAGAATATATTGTCGACAAGGTTCGTTAACGGTTACCTCGACTTGTCTAACATTCTTAGTGCTACTGGATCATTAAACGATCTTTCATGATGTCATTATACTCGGTGTCTCATAATAGAAATCTCAGGCATCCAATATAATAGCTCTATGAAAAATTAATTACTCATTCAGTAGCACCAAAGATGTTACATAGGACGAGGTAACCATAAATGAACTTTGTCGACCATATATTCCAAGGTCATTGTAGCAATGGTTGATGGAGTCATACTCTAAGAGATGAGAATGTCTAGTTGTTGAACCGCTTATAATTTTAAAATTTAGTTCCCCTTGTTTCATAAACCCTAGTAGGGTGCGCTTCTGGTTCAAATCCTTTTGAATTGTTAAGTTGAAGGCGTTCTTGAACTCTCTAGTATCTTTCAGTTTCCATACAACATAAATAATTTTTCCGTCATTTGTAGCATCCACTGTGACAACGGCAAGTGGCTCCACCCAGATTGTATAATTTGTATGGAAGGATTCGCCAATCATGGTTATTAGGCGGGTATGGAATGGTCATAAAGGTTGAGTTGAAAAACTAAGGATATAAACTCATCTTAGGATAGCCAATAGAGTGTGCCATCAATCACTTGGGCCTAAGTATGGAAATTTAGTGTTTTTGATAATCTTGATAAAATTTTGCTCGATCCTCATCCACAACATGGATCTCAACAAAATAAATAACATCAACCCATAACCTAAACCTAATATCTTGACAATCTTAGGATCCATTGTGTTTGGACACACGCCGAAGCCAAACTTAACATTTTTACTTGCAATATCGGTCCTAATTATCTTGGTTTTGTGTGGAATTGAAGACTTATAGCTTGTATTTGATGATGATTGCTGATTTTGTATCTAGATTACTATTAGGACTGTTGATGTTGATTTTAGTGAGAATCGAAGCTCAAAAGACGTTATACAGTTCAGATGTTATTTTCTTGGAGGTACTTTGTTATATTGGTTCGAATTTGAGTATTTCAGAGTTATTGATGACGCTATGTGTTTGGTGATTTTGTTTTTTAAGTTATCGAAGAGTTTAAAGTGTGTTTGCTGCCCAACATTTCTTAACACTCATCTAGTTGCATTCCAGCCCAAGTTTTACATCAAAGAATGAGTGATGCATACATTATCCTGGTTAGGAGAGATAATGCAGTCAGCCCAAAGAATTTACAAGTTAAGGCCCAAGATACAATGAATAAATTCGAGAGGGCAAAAGTGAAATGGAGTGATAACTACCCCAAGCTGAACGCCGGAGATAACGGAATCTTGTGACAGATGGCGCTGAACTGACTGCCATCATAAGAACATCGTCCCTTTCTCGAGCATCATCACACAAATCTCACAAAACCGGGAATGTCAATGAACTTACTGTCAGGCATTACAATTCAACACGTCACACTGACTTTAATCACAAACATAAACAAGAAAGTAACCTAAACAACGAAGTGATGGTAAAAAAATCTACCATCATCACAAGTGTACATAAGCAGAACATAATAGAAAAAAGTCTAACAGCACATAAATATAAATAAAGATGTCTAAACATGTAACATAAGAACAAGAACAGGCACGCTGACCCTAAAAGCCCCAATAGGGACCATGAGGTCGGGATCGGTCTGCGCATTCTGTCTCTGATAAAAGCTCTGAGCATCCATTTATATCTGCCCAAATCTAGTCATCATATTCATATAATGGGCAGGACCGGCCCAAACTCTATAGACTCCTCATGCACTTGCCTCTGGGGCTTCTCATCATCCTTACCGCCTGCTGCAGCTCTAGCGCTCGATCCCCTATAATTATCGTTCTATACGTGCTTTCTTTAAGAATGTGTGTTTGTTATTGACTGGTTTTTGTTATAGCAGTTAAATGGCGTAATGAAAACTGAATAACACATTGCTCTAAGGTCTTCATTGCGAAGTGATTTTGCTGAAGGAGTGAGAGCAGTGTTGGTGGCTAAGGATCAGGTATGCTATACTCTATGAAAAACTTCTTACAATGCAAAAAAAAAAAAAAAAGAAAAAAAGAAAAATGGTTGGAGGAAAGGTGCTTGGTCTGACGGTGTAATCTCATTCATACCTCCATAGCATCATTCCTTGCAAGTATGGTGTTGTTCTTTACATGATTGATATGGTATGTTCATATGTATGTGCACATGTGTAATTTTGAAGTTTTTTTTATTGGTTTAGATGTTCATATGGGTTCTGAATTTCTACATGATCATTATCAGCACAATGCTGTGGTGATCTGGATATCACTTGAGTTGATGTTAACATGTTCATATGGGTTCTGACTAACGATAGTATATGGTTTAAGAGGTAGTAAAAAGCCTTTACATACATCGATGTACAAAAATTCTGATTTTACATAATCGAACTAATGTTGTGCTTATTGTGGTAAAGTTTCAGAATTACTTAGGTAAGTTTTTTATTATTATTATTATTATTATTATTATTATTATTATTATTATTATTGTTATTGTTATTGTTATTGTTATTGTTATTGTTATTGTTATTGTTATTGTTAGCTCATGGGAGAGATTAGCACAGCGTTTTTCGCTGTCTTCAGCTTTGATCTTCTCAGCATTATACTTTATACTTTAGTTGTTCAGCTTCAAGAACATTGAAAAATTGTTCTTGACTGCATATAACGTCATATGCTGAATTGAAGCACATGTAGAAATTTTGAACAAAACTATTATGCGATTCCAGCGCAGAGAGTTTAGAGAACTCGCGGCGAAGCTCGCCGGGGATTGCTAACTTCATCTGTTGGCGCTGATCCAGAGCAGCAGCAGCTGAAGCATAAGTGTATCCTGCATAACCATCAATTCGCACTCCATAAGAGTCAGGTGGAGTGCGGAACAATTCGGTGATTTGATCAAGAGTGTTCGGGCTTGGAAAGATAGGATCACCAGAAGAATCGCCTGCAAAATAACATCGTTGGTTAGTCGGCGAAATAAAACTAATGTATATTTTACGTATGTAATAACAATCCGCAATATACCAGTTTGCTGGTCCCCTTCGTGTTCCGATATAATTGGATTGTCGTGAGGGGGGTCTCCTGTTGTTTATGTTTTTTGCTTTGCGAAGACGGCGGCGTTTGTAACGGCCGCTTGGTAGAGCTCGGCTTTCTATAGGGAGATTTGGAGGTTAAATCGACGATTGTAATGGGTTGCTTTTCTTTTGATGATGACGATTTAGCTTCCGGGCTTGTTAATAGTTTGGTGATCAGGGTTTTTGGATCAGCCTTCCTATCTAACTCGTTAATTTTCATTTAAAATTAAAGAAGAGCTGCAAGTAATGACTAAAATGATGAAGATTGACTGACGAATTGAGAAATTTTCTGATACTTTGGAAAATGAGTAGTGAATTTGTGATTTCAGGTCACAATATATATAGGCGACGGGGTTAATTATGTCAATTATCTATTGAGATAATTCAAACGGTAACATTGACTGTTATAACGGTAACAAAGATAACGCGAAATATGTTTCAATGCGGATAGTGGTCAGGTTAAAAGCGAATTCATGGAGTTTATCATGATATATTTGCTTCGCGAAAGTGTATCATAATAAACTGGGGGGACTTGATCATATACATAGCATTGTATATGTATATTTTATTTGCCAAAAGCCAAGAGCAGAGTTATGCGGACTATAATGCAAAGTCATGAAGTATCCGCTGAAAATAAGCATAGCAGCTGTGTTTCCGCACTAATCGGGGACTGCGGTTCAATCCGCTGAGTTTTCGCGGAAGGATAAGCAATCCGCGGATCGCGAATATCTCGAACACTATAAATAGAGAGTTTGGCCTCTCATTTATAGGTTGTTGATTCTCTGCCATTTTGCCTAAGCCTTTGTAATTTCCACTTGTGATCTTGCCCGAGGGATTTTTACATCGCGTAAAGGTGAATTAAGCTAATTAACAATCAAGACCGGGTCGGGGTGGTTGATCACTTGATAGTTAAAGTGAAAGACGATCATCGGGGCCCAAAATAATCATCAAACATTCCATCCTCCATTACATTCTTATTGCACTCAATCCGTAATTAAGTTACATCGCTAATCAAGGATTGATCAATTATTATTATTAAAATACACATAGATCTATGCAATATAAAAATGCAGCTCATTGGTAATTTCATTTATGTTTTCCTATTATTTCTCTTATTTTCAGTTCTTTCTGCTTCTTTATATGGATAATTATTTCTTGTATAGGTACTGGAAGAAGCAATTGGTAATTGCTAAGGGCGCACAACTGAGGTTGGGCCGCTAAAAAGGCTAGGGGAATTGTAAGCAGACGGGTGGGCTGGGTAATAGTTCAAACTGGTAGTGTCTGGTACAGTCATAATTGTAATGGCTGGGTTGACCCAAAAAATGTAACACCCTGATTTTTTTATTTATTTTTTATATCACAGCGGAAGTGCATTTAATTACTGAAATAACCCTGGTTAATGTTTACAAACCATAGTTAATAAATCATCTTAGTTAATGTGATTACAATATTCAAAACATCGGTGTTACATTAAAATATTACAAAACCAGAAAACATCGGAGTCAACTCATAGTCAAACATGTCTTCTAATCCGTCCGCAACACCCGTCCTGTACCTACACCTGCAAGGGTGGAAATGGGGGGGGGGGGGGGGGAATGGGCTCAACTGCTAAGTGAATGGATACTATCTAACAGACCAAGCATAAGCAACTGAACATGCAAGGGGTCATAACTATGCTAACGTCCTGAACTATCATATAACAACAACTGACAATATGAGGATCGGCGGCTTGTACGAGCACACGACTTAGTTGATCAGGCTGCAGTTTACCGATAGTCCGCTTTACTGAATCCACTGCATAACCGTCCAGACGCAACACATGCGTCATTCTATGCTATACTGAACAATCAGTAACATCATGACCCGACCAGGCTACCACGCTCGACCTCACATCAACCCTACCTTGCCTCCTCGGTGGGTTCCCAACCTTGCCGCCTCGGTTAGTGTCCAACTAACAGTGCGCACATAAGATCATAGATAATCAGTCATGCAATCGTCCTAACTAGCATGGCAATATCTAACTACACATGGTATTCATACAAGATATAAACATCATAGTAAAGAGTCTGAACAAGTAGCATGTCAGCTACTTAATACTCTATCCGGAGATAGACCCACTTACCGAATACTAGCAACTAGCTCAGACAATCTATCACTGAGCGACTTCCTTATCCTTATCACTTGAACATAAGGCAAATTAAGTTAGTTTCTGTCCGTTATAGTAAATCAGTCACAAAAAGTGTCACTAAAAGTCCACCTAACTTATGCATTTTCAGAATTTACATTCTGATTACTATAAGTCATGTGCACATCATAACGGCTAGAAAACAGCTAAATTAAACAACACTGGAGTTCTGATCTACATCCGTACGGTTGCACATGCATTTGTACGGTTGCAAGTCCATCCGTACGGTTGCATCAGGCATCCGTACGGTTACTCACATTCTGCCCGGTTGCACCAACACCATTGCTTCCGTACGATTGCACATGCACCCATACGGTTGCACAATGTACCCGTGCTGTTGCAAGCTGCAATCGTACAGTTGTGTTCTTCGTGCAGTAGCAGCAGAAATGACGGGTTTTCGAACCAAAATCACTCAAATCTCGATTTCTACATGTTTTGACACTAAAATTCGTTCAGGAAACGTTTATAACACATAAAGAGACTTAAACCCCCAACAGATTATGTCAAAACATCAAAATCACAAGATTTGACCAATAACCCCAATTTGAACCAAAGCCTAATTAAGAACACAAAACCCACTGATTTGAACACGAAATCAGTTGTTATTTACCTTGATTAAGACACTGAAATCACAAACAATTAATTACACACAAGGATTCAACACAAAAACGAGATTTAAGAGATTTAGGGTTCTTGAAAGTTGAATTAGGTAAGAGTGTGTGTGTGTGTGTGTGAAATGAAATATCCAGAAACTTCACAAAAATGGGCTGAAGTCTTACTTATATATTTAGGCTAAACACAATACCCCAGCACACACGGGTATTTACCAGTTAACTAGTTATCTGATATCTTTCGTACTTAATTTGACTACCCTAACGGAGTTCAAATTAAATAAACGAACCTGTTGATTAACACGTTCAATCAAACCCTCGCTGATGATTCGTGTAGATTGGGTGGACAGTTGGTTGACTCGTTTGCGGATATCATAAATATGAAGCGACCAAGAAATGGATTATGCAGTAAGTTGTGGCAGTATGGGTGGGTCAGATAATGAGAGAGTTCTACAATTCTGTCATTCAGTTTGTGCTGATTAGAGGTTGCAGTATGGGTGGGTCATGTGATGAGTCAAATTATGTTGGGTCAAAACAAATCATTTCTAGAAAGGATCAACATCTATTGGTGTCATTTACAAATTCCTTTTTTATGTTCTTTATATTTATAGTTATATTTATTATCTATAAATTGTATTTCGTTACTGCTTAACGACTTGACTCGATCAAAAAATTGTATTCTACTAATAATAATTTATGTTTTAAAGCTAAGACATATAGAAAGTTATGTTGTTCATTGAAAGTCCAAATTTGAAACCTTTTTGACCTGATTTGTTTTTTTATTTAGAAGTTACATATTTGACCTGTTAGTGATAATGGCTCGAAAATGTGTCATGTTAGCTTTCTTTACCATTATATATATGGGTATTGTATGTTATAAGAAGTCATGATGAGCACATTTCAACATCATTTTTTCCCTATCATGTTGGGACTTGGGAGTATGCTTTACTCGTAAGCAATCTCTTTATCATCATATAGAGATATATGGGGATATAAATCCAACTCTATAGCGAGCACATTTTACAAGTGTATGGTGTGGTTGTTTGAATGATTGATATTAAGGCAGTAATTACATTAGCAGTGTAAGTTTTGGGAAGTTTGAACTTTAACTTTCATGGCTTTTTTTTTTTTTTTTTTTTTTTTTTTTTACCGTAACTTTTATAAAACTCGAAACATTCATCAAATAGATGAAGTCTCGGAACGACATTACAAACATGGGCACCGGGCCAACCAACACACAAAAACCTCTACAAACAAACGCACAACATAATAGAGAACAAAAGACTAACACGTTACCGAACAAACAAATTTACCCATCAAACTTAGACCTACGAACGACCACCCCTTTACCTTTCTTAAGTCGAGTTCTCGTCCCCTCTTTAATCTTCGGAAGCGTCTTCGATCCAATTAATTTACCTTCCACTCTAACCAAGCCTTCCATATCTTTCACCGCCTCTTCAAAAAAACTAAAACTTCTACTCGACCCACCAGCTTACTGACCCGTTAACCGAATCTGGGCCCAAACTAGGCCCACCGGGCCCATCACCAGGCCTATCCATCAACTCAGTCCCACCAGATTCAATGCCAATCAAGCATTCCTCCCGACCCGAATCTAACCTGTCCATCCTTATACTCGTTTGTCCAAATTCAAAACCTACCCGACCCGAATCAAGACCCGAATCATTCCTCCCACCCTCAATATTCCCACCACAATCACTAGCATTTGAACCAGATACACGAATCCGTTTATGCTTACGAAAACCATGAGAATCTAAAGCCGCCTGAACCTGATCCAAAGAAAACGTGACCGAAGAAGGTGTACCAAAACCCGAACCTGATTTAGCAACACGAGAACTATCATAACCTGGCCGAATACCCGTAACAACAGGAGATGTAAAATCAATATCGTCTTCTTCACCATTGAGACCTCCATTCCCAACACTGTGATGACCCGGGAATTTCCGACCAAATCTAAACTTTAATCTTTATATGTTTCCTACACGATAAGCAAAGTCTGTAATGTTGAGTCTCGAAAATTTTGAAATCTATATTCATGTAATCAATTACCCTTTGACTATGCTCGACGATTCACGAACAATTGTTATAAATATTTATATATAAATGTAAGTAGCGGAAATAATAAGATAAAATTTAATTATTGGAATTTAATATGTAAATTAACAACTAGGATAAATAAGTTACTAATATATATAAATATATACGAATCTATCTATATATGATTTATATTAATAAGTATAAACATATGGTAATATATATATATAAAAAAATATAAATATTATGTGTTGAAATCTATTTCTATTATGAAATAATATAATATGATAAATAGATATATAATAATTATATATATAAAATATTATTAGTGTATTCATATTTACATATATATAATATATGAGGCAACAAGAAGTTAAAAATGTGATAGTAATGAAGAACCATATATTTACTACTTTCATTATTATCAATATCATTATTAGTGATATTAACAAATGTTAAATATTAAAATTTTAATAAAATTAAGATTATGATTATCGAAATAAATACTTAAATATAAGTATTACTATAAGAATGATTAAAATTATTATTTAGTTGTAATTTAAATATTATTTGTTATCATGATTAAAATTATTATTGTTATTAATATTATTACTATTA
Organism: Rutidosis leptorrhynchoides; assembly: GCF_046630445.1. Taxonomy (NCBI): domain Eukaryota; kingdom Viridiplantae; phylum Streptophyta; class Magnoliopsida; order Asterales; family Asteraceae; genus Rutidosis; species Rutidosis leptorrhynchoides. The sequence goes on along the minus strand of NC_092342.1, from coordinate 346,131,043 downwards.
TAATTAAAATTACCATTATTATTGTTATCATTATTAACATTATTATATAAATATATAAATAATACAATCTACCATTATTATTGTTAATAATGATTATTATTATTATTGTTAATGTTATTATTAATTATTATTATTATTATTATTATTATTATTATTATTATTATTATTATTATTTACAAAATTATTATTATTATTATTATTATTATTAATATGATTATTATTAACTTATTTAATTATTTATATCAAATATGTAAAATAAATAAATAAATAAATAAAAGTATAAACAGATTTAGTAAATCAGAAATTACTCCAAGTCTTTGTCTACCTGTTAGAGATTGGAAATTTCGTACACATCAGATTCCAAACAATAGGATAAATACAAATTCAGTTATCAATTGTTATCATTTTATATTTCCTTTATTTATTTAATCCTTTATCTGTACGATTAACTAATTTGATCGAATCTCTTCTTGCTATAAAACAATCGGTTCGCGTTACAACTGATCAACTCATTCGTTTTCTGCACTCTCTAAAACAATTACAACTATTTTTAAGAAGAATCAAATTGCCAATTTAATCAGTTTTTTTTTTATATCGATAACCTCTGTACATGTATTTTTTTCTTCGTATCTCGATTTCGAATTATTTTTCAAAAACTAAAAATGGGGTTTTGTTAGGAATTCATTACTAAATCTTTCTGCAAAGTTTCAATTTCCAATTCCTAATATCGAGTCTTAATTCGCGAGTCAAAGTTTTAAATTGAAAAAGTCAAACAATGTTCTTCAGAAGAATTCAAACTTTCTGTTATGATTTAAGTCAAATTGAGGATTTGGAAAGTTTCTAATGGTGATTTGCAATCTATTTCATGTTATAAATATTATGTAAAACGTCCTTGAATTCGAAAATCAATTTTTTTTTTTGAAGTTGTGAGCTACAGCGGCCTGTTCTTCCTGTTTTATTTTTTTTCGTTTTCTGTAATTACAAACAAGTATCAGTGGTTATTTATATTACCTATGAATAATCTAAATAGGTTTAATAAATGACTTGAGTGGGTTTTTGATCCCTGGTTCGATTTTGATTGAGAAGATGGGGAAGATAATGAGAGAAATAACATTCGGTTTAGATTAATTATGGGTGAGAGTTAGTCAGAAAAGCATGAATAGCTGGATGGTCATGGATGTTTATGTGTGAGCGGGAGGTCTCGGGTTCGAGCCCCGTCGTGGGCATTTCTTTTTAGAACGACTTTTAAAGGGTATATAATTCTATTTTATTTTCTAATTATTATTATTATTATCATTATTGTTTATTGTTAATATTAATTTAATTATTAGTAATGTTGTTATTATTATTAGTATTATAATTATTAATATTGTTAATATTATTACAAATACAAGTATTAATTACCATTATTAACATTATTATGATAATAGTTACAAAAAAATTGAATATTATTATTATTATTATTATTGTTAAGTTAGTTATTATGATTACTAACATACTACAATTTATTATTATTATCATTAAATATTAGTAATATTATTATAATTTTAATTGTTAGCATCAGTATTATCATTGTTATTATAAGTATTATTATATTACCATTATTATCATTAAAAGGATTATTATAATTAGTATTATTATTATCACTAGTACTATTATCCCTAATATGGTATTAGTATCAAGTTATTATTATTATTATTATTATTATTATTATTATTATTATTATTATTATTATCATTATTATTATTATTATTATAAGTACGATTATTTATATTATAAAAAGTATTGATAATATGTAATTACTAAAATCATTATTATAAGTATCATTAACCGAAAAATTTATATTTTACAGTTATTATTATAAATTACATGATTATTATCATTAATACAATTATTAACAATAAAACCTTATTTAGTAATATTAAGTATTATAATTACTATCATTTTATTAATATTAATAAATTTTAGTATTATTAAAATTATTTTTTACAAATAAATGATAAATAACATATAAAAAATATATATATATTTAATACACATAACATAACAAAATTTCTAGTTTTATATACAAAATGAATATATGAAACATATATATATTATTAAGATAAAAATGATATAATTAATAAAGTAAATATATATAAATCTATTCGATTACGATTATGTGTATTAATAAATATCCAAATGATATAGGTTCGTGAATCCGAGGCCAACCCTGCATTGTTCAATTGTTCAATGTCGTCATATGTATTTTTACTACAAAATACAGTACTGTGAGTTTCATTATTCCCTTTTTATATACATTTTTGGGACTGAGAATACATGCGCTTCTTTTATAAATGCTTTACGAAATAGACACAAGTAATCGAAATTACATTCTATGGTTTTGTGGAAATTGAATATGCCCTTTTTATTAAGTCTGGTAATCTAAGAATTAGGGAACAGACACCCTAATTGACGCGAATCCTAAAGATAGATCTATCGGGCCCATCAAGCCCCATTCAAAGTACCGGATGCTTTAGTACTTCGAAATTTATATCATGTCCGAAGGAGGATCCCGGAATGATGGGGATATTCTTATATGCATATTGTGAATGTCGGTTACCAGGTGTTCAATTCATATGAATGATATTTTTGTCTCTATGCATGGGACGTTTATTTATGAGAACTGAAGATGAAAATCTTGTGGTCTATTAAAATGATGGAAATGATTATTTATGTTAAACTAATGAACTCACCAACCTTTTGGTTGACACTTGAAAGCATGTTTATTCTCAGGTACGAAAGAAATCTTCCGCTGTGCATTTGCTCATTTTAAAGATATTACTTGGAGTCATTCATGATATATTTCAAAAGACGTTGCATTCGAGTCGTCGAGTTCATCAAGATTATTACTAAGTCAATTATAGCTAGATATATTATGAAATGATTTGCATGCCGTCAACTTTCGATGTAATGAAAGATTGTCTTTTCAAAAACGAATGCAATGTTTGTAAAATGTATCATATAGAGGTCAAGTACCTCGCGATGTAATCAACTGTTGTGAATCGTTTATAATCGATATGGACTTCGTCCGGATGGATTAGGACGGGGTATGATAGTTGGTATCAGAGCGGTGGTCTTAGCGAACCAGGTCTGCATTAGTGTGTATAACTGATAAGTCGTTAGGATACATTAGTGAGTCTGGACTTCGACCGTGTCTGCATGTCAAAAGTTTTGCTTATCATTAGTGTCAAAAATTATTTGCTTATTATCATCCTTAAAGTCTAGACACGTCTTACTGCCTCTATTGCATAGACAGTGTATAGATAAATTCATATCTTAGCGTATCTGTTATTGTTACCTTTGCTTAATAGCTTCCGTAGATCCCTCCGTAACTTATGGGATTTTAGTATTATATATGCATATGTAAATTATGTATTGCAGATTTGCAGGGTACTAATCTACATCCTATAATCTATTTCTTATCGAAAATCCTTCATCTGATCGTACGAGATGAATCCCTCAACCAGTTCGAGTCCCTCAGATTTCGATAGCTATTCCGATAGTTATTCCGACAGCTATTCCGACATAGAGTTTCACTCGAGCTCCGAAAGCAGTGTCACCGGAATGAATTAACCAATCAGCCATCCCAATTCATCTGATGGTTTCGTAGTCGACTAAATTAATGGAGACGAGAAGAAGGCGATCCTTTCCACTCACCAACCTGCACTCTTGATGAAGAACCTGAAGCACTTACTGGCGAACCTGTTCGTAACACCATTTCCTCTCTCATTTCCAGAGTATCTCACCACGACTATATCACAAGTCAGATTCAAAACCTTATTCAGCCACTCGTTCCAACCGACAATCATTCCGGAATAATGGAAGAAGCCAACAAGCTTCGCGCTCGAGTAATCAATTTGCAGAATATGGTGCAAAACTTACCAGCTTCAGCAACAACATCAATACCATTACCACCAACAACCCAAGTTTCAACGTCACACGTCTCAACGTCTCATTCGGTACCTCGAATATAATCATCGTTCTACGAATCGTTCTACATAAACTATCTTCGTCCTTCATGGCAATTATGTAATCTTTAATGTTTTAGAGATTATGTACTCTAGTTTTAGCCGTAAATCTGATGAGTTTAATATCACATTGACTCATTAAATCCATGATTACGTCTGAAGAAAATATATATGTATATATGTTTTCATAAAGATTGTAATTAAAAATTCTTTTGTACAAACTGTTAATGGTGAAAATATTTTAACGGGTAGGTAATACCCGAGGAATATTTAGATTTCATATTAATAAGTTACATTGTACATTCTTCGAATCTGATTCAACAGTCATTTACTATCCTATTTACAACCACCGATATACGAATCCGTTCACCACAGAATAACCATTTTTATTCAATTTCATATTTGGATTTTGACTTCTCAGAATTCAACAAGTGGCATAAGGAAGAAAACATTGAACAAAATAAAATTTGTTAGAAACAAACGATTTAACTAATTGAAATATTGTTAAGAATCCACGCTAACGAAATCCTAGCTAACTGTTCCTAGCTAACTGTTATTTCCGTATTACATTTTAATTATCGCAATTTATTTATCGCAATTTAATTATCACAATTTTAATTCTCGCAATTTTATTTATCGTCATTTAATTTCTGTTATTTACTTTACGCACTTTATTTATCGTCATTTATTTTCTGTTATTCATTTTACGCACTTTAAATATCGGGACACGTATACAAGGTTTTGACATATCATATCGACGCATCTATATATATTATTTGGAATCACCATAGACACTCTATATGCAGTAATGATCGAGTTCTCTATACAGGGTTGAGATTGATTCTACAATAATATATATAGTTTGAGTTGTGATCGAGTCTGAGACGAATACGGGTCACGATACGTATTAATTAATTCGAATATTTTATATTAAACTATATATGAATTATTGAATTGCTAACTGTGGACTATCAACTGTGGACTACCAACATTGGACAATTAAAATGAATTAAAATATTGACTATAACATATGAAACTAAACAATTCTTCAAGTTTGCCACTTGATTTCATCCTAAACTTCAAATTATATCTTGACAATTACGATCTGCGTTCAAACTTTTCATGATACTTGAAAACACATCAATCGAGAGGATAAACCAACCGCACTTCATCTACGGTAGAAAAGATCGATGCATATAATTATGCACCTGAAAACATTCGGAACCTGAGTAAACGTTTAACACATAGTTGTGCTAATTTCTTAGTGTTATTATTACCCAAAATAACTTGATTATCCCTTTTCAAAGTAGCGAATTTTGTCACAGCTCCAACAAGACAACTTCGACTTTTCGTTCGAAACAACCTTATTATAACCTTGATATATATGCGTGCTCTTTTATTGTTACCAAAGAACCTTTCATATTCTACCATATTACTAGTAAACGTACCAGCAACCTCGTTGCTTCTTGGTTTAAATCTCTCCGATAAATCATTATATTTATTCATTGAAACCTTATCATATACTCATCCGCATCTTGTAACGAGAACTGCCATGTCAATTATCGGGAGTCAGCAATCAGTACTTTGAAAACACACAGCATATCTACATCAACAGTTATATGTATAACATTTATCTTTTAGAATTATGGTCTCTTATTCTGAAATTCTGAAAAGCACCCAGTCTACAAATCAATACCACAAATTCTAAAAAAGCTGAATACAGCAGCACAAACTGTACATGACCTTAACTGTCGAAAGTTTGATGATAAAGAATGGAGTATTGGAAACACTCAATAGAAAATTTAGTACCGAAAAGCGGATTATGCGAAACTATGAAGGAAGCCGTGGACAAATCACAAAGAATAAGTTTGACTTCAAAGAATCCAAATGATTCTGTTTCTGATGAAATCTTTAGCGAATACCTTGCTTTCGAATCTAAACCCTTACGGATAAATTTTCTTCACCATCCTCCGATATTAGAAATTTCAAGATATCATCGTATCTTTCATTATAAATATTCTCCATATTTCTGAAGATATTTTCATAACTATTCTTATCTGAAATCATTAATCTCATCGTGCTATCAGTATTACATCATATAGAAACTGTTAGTTTCTATATTCTGTAAACTTTCGAGCTTAAAATATGAATGTTATTGAAGTAATGTTGGGAACTGATGCATGAGTTAGTATAATATAATGACACTTGATCAACGTGATTATATTACAGTAAGTCATGCTGAGTTTCTAAATGGAACATGATGATTCACAGATCATAAAGTTATCATGTGCCATGTTACATGACTGTTACGTTCTGTCTAATCTATAAACATATCAAGAACATATTTTTCTTGATAGTCCTATCTTTCCTTGAATTCTGGTAATTTGACAAGTCAAATTGTGCTATTACCGTTTCTTTCTTAGGACATTAACAATGTTCATTTTGAAACTTATATCTATGAATTCTGGACCATTACAAGAAATACCCAATCGCAAGAAGAAGAAACGAAGGGACGAAGCTCCGAAATAGAAATTGGAGTATAAATCGCAGCAAATAGGGGGAAGTATTAACTGGGGATGACAATGATTATAGAAAACAGAAGCAAAGATTTCGAAGTATAAGGGAAGATATAAAGCCCGATAACAACACATAAATTACAACCGTGCATATCAATGTTTATAGCAACATAAAGACACGGGAGGATTAAAAGCACTATAACCCAAGGGCAAAATAGAAGTAAGCAGATTTCTCTGGTGGGATTTGGAAAAGGAGAATGATGGTTGTGGTAGTAAGGATAAGAACAAAGATCAGAACTGGATTTAACATTTTCAAAATCTTTTGGAAGTATGAACTGAGAAGGAAAGTATATGAGTGATAAAAATAATGGAATGGAAGAAGTTCATTTATAGTGAAAATACCAGATAAAGCAATCGAGACAGATAATCGCATTTAGTTATAGAGATCTTAATTTTCATAAATCCCGAAGAATCAGATCTTATAGATTTCCAAGATTTTCTTTTAAATCCCTTGAATTCCGGAATTCAACAGTGACTACATCAAAAGTCAAGATGAATCTTTACTTCTCATTTCACTCTTTTGTGATAGCTTCATTCGTACTCTTCGAATAATCAAATCGTTTTATCTATATTACTCAATGATGATAAAACTCTATTCACCAACTCATATTCGTCATGAAAATATTTTTATAGTTAGCCATGACGACCTCGATCAAATTTCGGGACGAAATTTCTTTTAACGGGTAGGTACTGTGATGACCCGGGAATTTCCGACCAAATCTAAACTTTAATCTTTATATATTTCCGACACGATAAGCAAAGTCTGTAATGTTGAGTCTCGAAAATTTTGAAATCTATATTCATGTAATCAATTACCCTTTGACTATGCTCGACGATTCACGAACAATTGTTATAAATATTTATATATAAATGTAAGTAGTGGAAATAATAAGATAAAATTTAATCATTGGAATTTAATATGTAAATTAACAACTAGGATAAATAAGTTACTAATATATATAAATATATACGAATCTATATATAATTTATATTAATAAGTATAAACATATGGTAATATACATATAAAAAAATATAAATATTATGTGTTGAAATCTATTTCTATTATGAAATAATATAATATGGTAAATAGATGTATAATAATTATATATATAAAATATTATTAGTGTATTCATATTTACATATATAATATATGAGGTAACAACAAGTTAAAAATGTGATAGTAGAAGAACCATATATTTACTACTTTCATTATTATCAATATCATTATTAGTGATATTAACAAATGTTAAATATTAAAATTTTAATAAAATTAAGATTATGATTATCGAAATAAATACTTAAATATAAGTATTACTATAAGAATGATTAAAATTATTATTTAGTTGTAATTTAAATATTATTTGTTATCATGATTAAAATTATTATTGTTATTAATATTATTACTATTATAATTATAATTAAAATTACCATTATTATTGTTATCATTATTAACATTATTATATAAATAATACAATCTACCATTATTATTGTTAATAATGATTATTATTATTATTATTATTATTGTTAATGTTATTATTTATTATTATTATTATTATTTACAAAATTATTATTATTATTATTATTATTAATATGATTATTATTAACTTATTTAATTATTTATATCAAATATGTAAAAAAATAAAATAAAAGTATAAACAGATTTAGTAAATCAGAAATTACTCCAAGTCTTTGTCTACCTGTTAGAGATTGAAAATTTCGTACACATCAGATTCCAAACAATAGGATAAATACAAATTCAGTTATCAATTGTTATCATTTTATATTTCTTTTATTTATTTAATCCTTTATCTGTACGATTAACTAATTTGATCGAATCTCTTCTTGATATAAAACAATCGGTTCGCGTTACAACTGATCAACTCATTCGTTTTCTGCACTCTCTAAAACAATTACAACTATTTGTAAGAAGAATCAAATTGCCAATTTAATCAGATTTTTTTTATATCGATAACCTCTGTACATGTATTTTTTTCTTCGTATCTCGATTTCGAATTATTTTTCAAAAACTAAAAATGGGGTTGTGTTAGGAATTCATTACTAAATCTTTCTGCAAAGTTTCAATTTCCAATTCCTAATATCGAGTCTTAATTCGCGAGTCAAAGTTTTAAATTGAAAAAGTCAAACAATGTTCTTCAGAAGAATTCAAACTTTCTGTTATGATTTAAGTCAAATTGAGGATTTGGAAAGTTTCTAATGGTGATTTTCAATCTATTTCATGTTATAAATATTATGTAAAACGTCCTTGAATTCGAAAATCAAATTATTATTATTTTTTTTGAAGTCGTGAGCTACAGCGGCCTGTTCTTCCTGTTTTATTTTTTTTTTCGTTTTCTGTAATTACAAACAAGTATCAGTGGTTATTTATATTACCTAATGAATAATCTAAATAGGTTTAATAAATGACTTGAGTGGGTTTTTGATCCATGGTTCGATTTTGATTGAGAAGATGGGGAAGATAATGAGAGAAATAACATTTGGTTTAGATTAATTATGGGTGAGAGTTTAGTCAGAAAAGCATGAATAGCTGGATGGTCATGGATGTTTATGTGTGTGCGGGAGGTCTTGGGTTCGAGCCCCGTCGTGGGCATTTCTTTTTAGAACGACTTTCAAAGGGTATATAATTCTATTTTATTTTCTAATTTTTATTATTATCATTATTGTTTATTGTTAGTATTAATTTAATTATTAGTAATGTTGTTATTATTATTAGTATTATAATTATTAATATTGTTAATATTATTACAAATACAAGTATTAATTACCATTATTAACATTATTATGATAATATTTACAAAAAAATTGAATATTATTATTATTATTATTATTATTATTATTATTATTATTATTATTATTATTATTATTATTATTATTATTATTATTATTATTATTATTATTATTATTGTTAAGTTAGATATTATGATTACTAACATACTATAATTTATTATTATCATCATTAAATATTAGTAATATTATTATAATTTTAATTGTTAGCATCAGTATTATCATTGTTATTATAAGTATTATTATATTACCATTATTATCATTAAAAGGATTATTATAATTAGTATTATTATTATTATTATTATCACTAGTACTATTATCCCTAATATGGTATTAGTATCAAGTTATTATTATTATTATTATTATTATTATTATTATTATTATTATTATTATTATTATTATTATTATTATTATTATTATTATTATTATTATTATTATTATTATTATTATTATTATTATTTTTATTATTATTATTATAAGTACGATTATTTATATTATAAAAAGTATTGATAATATGTAATTACTAAAATCATTATTATAAGTATCATTAATCGAAAAATTTATATTTTACAGTTATTATTATAAATAACATGATTATTATCATTAATACAATTATTAACAATAAAACCTTATTTAGTAATATTAAGTATTATAATTACTATCATTTTATTAATATTAATAAATTTTAGTATTATTAAAATTATTTTTTTACAAACAAATGATAAATAACATATAAAAAAAATATATTTAATACACATAACATAACAAAATTTCTTGTTTTATATACAAAATGAATATATGAAACATATATATATTATTAAGATAAAAATGATATAATTAATAAAGTAAATATATATAAATCTATTCGATTACGATTATGTGTATTAATAAATATCCAAATGATATAGGTTCGTGAATCCGAGGCCAACCCTGCATTGTTCAATTGTTCAATGTCGTCATATGTATTTTTACTACAAAATACAGTACTGTGAGTTTCATTATTCCCTTTTTATATACATTTTTGGGACTGAGAATACATGCGCTTCTTTTATAAATGCTTTACGAAATAGACACAAGTAATCGAAATTACATTCTATGGTTGAATTATGGAAATTGAATATGCCCTTTTTATTAAGTCTGGTAATCTAAGAATTAGGGAACATACACCCTAATTGACGCGAATCCTAAAGATAGATCTATCGGGCCCAACAAGCCCCATCCAAAGTACCGGATGCTTTAGTACTTCGAAATTTATATCATGTCCGAAGGAGGATCCCGGAATGATGGGGATATTCTTATATGCATATTGTGAATGTCGGTTACCAGGTGTTCAATTCATATGAATGATATTTTTGTCTCTATGCATGGGACGTTTATTTATGAGAAATGAAAATGAAAATCTCGTGGTCTATTAAAATGATGGAAATGATTATTTATGTTAAACTAATGAACTCACCAACCTTTTGGTTGACACTTGAAAGCATGTTTATTCTCAGGTACGAAAGAAATCTTTCGCTGTGCATTTGCTCATTTTAAAGATATTACTTGGAGTCATTCATGACATATTTCAAAAGAAGTTGCATTCGAGTCGTCGAGTTCATCAAGATTATTACTAAGTCAATTATAGCTAGATATATTATGAAATGATTTGCATGCCGTCAACTTTCGATGTAATGAAAGAATGTCTTTTCAAAAACGAATGCAATGTTTGTAAAATGTATCATATAGAGGTCAAGTACCTTGCGATGTAATCAACTGTTGTGAATTGTTTATAATCGATATGGACTTCGTCCGGATGGATTAGGACGGGGTATGACAAACACCGACACCCAAACCCTCTCCACCGTTAACATTACCATCCAATTGATCATTTGTTACAAGGTTATCCCCTTCCATCACCCGTTCTTTCTCAACCGAATCGTTAACAACATGTATAAAATCAACCGAAAACACCAAACCCTAAACCCTAAGCCCTAAACCCTAAACCCTAAACTCTAAACCGTTCGTGTTAAAAACTCAATCTAAATCCTAAATCTAAACCCTAAACCCTAAATTTCTAAACCCTAATATCTAAACCCTATAAACCCTAATATCTAAACCCTAATAGCTAAAACCTCAACATACGCTCGAAAAACACGATAATTGTTATATATTACTTCTTCGAGCGTTTTCCCGCCAAAATAAAAACATTTATCACAAAGTGTCTCTACTAAATGTTCATATTTTCATTCCATCTATAATTTTCGCGAACAAAGTTTTTTCAAAAAACGAAAAAAAAAAGTTTTTTCTTCCCCCCGCTTCCCCCCGATTGGTTACTTCCCTCTTGATCCTACCAATATATATATATATATATATATATATATATATATATATATATATATATATATATATGTATAAATTTCAAAGATAATATTAACCAGATACAAAACGTTTTGATTTAAATTATCATATATATATATATATATATATATATATATATATATATATATATATATATATATATATATAATGAGACGTCGATTTATAGAAGCAAACGATCAAAACATTCAAATGTATAAGTTACATTTCATGGAGTATAATTATTGGTGAAATAAGTCTAATTATCTCAGTATTGATCACAACTCAAACTATATATATTTTGGAATCAACCTTAACCCTGTATAGCTAACTCCAACATTCACATATAGAGTGTCTATGGTTGTTCCGAAATATATATAGATGTGTCGACATGATAGGTCGAAACATTGTATACGTGTCTATGGTATCTCAAGATTACATAATATACAATACAAGTTGATTAAGTTATGGTTGGAATAGATTTGTTACCAATTTTCACGTAGCTAAAATGAGAAAAATTATCCAATCTTGTTTTACCCATAACTTCTTTATTTTAAATCTGTTTTGAGTGAATCAAATTGCTATGGTTTCATATTGAAATCTATTTTATGAATCTAAACAGAAAAAGTATAGGTTTATAGTCGGAAAAATAAGTTACAAGTCGTTTTTGTAAAGGTAGTCATTTCAGTCGAAAGAACGACGTCTAGATGACCATTTTAGAAAACATACTTCCACTTTGAGTTTAACCATAATTTTTGGATATAGTTTCATGTTCATAATAAAAATCATTTTCTCAGAATAACAACTTTTGAATCAAAGTTTATCATAGTTTTTAATTAACTAACCCAAAACAGCCCGCGGTGTTACTACGACGGCGTAAATCCGGTTTTACGGTGTTTTTTGTGTTTTCAGGTTTTAAATCATTAAGTTAGCATATCATATAGATATAGAACATGTGTTTAGTTGATTTTAAAAGTCAAGTTAGAAGGATTAACTTTTTTTTGCGAACAAGTTTAGAATTAACTAAACTATGTTCTAGTGATTACAAGTTTAAACCTTCGAATAAGATAGCTTTATATGTATGAATCGAATGATGTTATGAACATCATTACTACCTTAAGTTCCTTGGATAAACCTACTGGAAAAGAGAAAAATGGATCTAGCTTCAACGGGTCCTTGGATGGCTCGAAGTTCTTGAAGCAGAATCATGACACGAAAACAAATTCAAGTAAGATCATCACTTGAAATAAGATTGTTATAGTTATAGAAATTGAACCAAAGTTTGAATATGATTATTACCTTGTATTAGAATGATAACCTACTGTAAGAAACAAAGATTTCTTGAGGTTGGATGATCACCTTACAAGATTGGAAGTGAGCTAGCAAACTTGAAAGTATTCTTGATTTTATGTAACTAGAACTTGTAGAATATATGAAGAACACTTAGAACTTGAAGATAGAACTTGAGAGAGATAAATTCGATGAAGAAAATTGAAGAATGAAATTGTTTGTAGGTGTTTTTGGTCATTGGTGTATGGATTAGATATAAAGGATATGTAATTTTGTTTTCATGTAAATAAGTCATGAATGATTACTCATATTTTTGTAATTTTATGAGATATTTCATGCTAGTTGCCAAATGATGGTTCCCACATGTGTTAGGTGACTCACATGGGCTGCTAAGAGCTGATCATTGGAGTGTATATACCAATAGTACATACATCTAAAAGCTGTGTATTGTACGAGTACGAATACGGGTGCATACGAGTAGAATTGTTGATGAAACTGAACGAGGATGTAATTGTAAGCATTTTTGTTAAGTAGAAGTATTTTGATAAGTGTATTGAAGTCTTTCAAAAGTGTATAAATACATATTAAAACACTACATGTATATACATTTTAACTGAGTCGTTAAGTCATCGTTAGTCGTTACATGTAAGTGTTGTTTTGAAACCTTTAGGTTAACGATCTTGTTAAATGTTGTTAACCCAATGTTTATAATATCAAATGAGATTTTAAATTATTATATTATCATGATATTATCATGTATGAATATCTCTTAATATGATATATATATATATATACATTAAATGTCTTTACAACGATAATCGTTACATATATGTCTCGTTTAAAAATCATTAAGTTAGTAGTCTTGTTTTTTACATATGTAGTTCATTGTTAATATACTTAATGATATGTTTACTTATCATAGTATCATGTTAACTATATATATATCCATATATATGTCATCATATAGTTTTTACAAGTTTTAACGTTCGTGAATCACCGGTCAACTTGGGTGGTCAATTGTCTATATGAAACATATTTCAATTAATCAAGTCTTAACAAGTTTGATTGCTTAACATGTTGGAAACATTTAATCATGTAAATATCAATCTCAATTAATATATATAAACATGGAAAAGTTCGGGTCACTACAGTACCTACCCGTTAAATAAATTTCGTCCCGAAATTTTAAGCTGTTGAAGGCGTTGACGAATCTTCTGGAAATAGATGCGGGTATTTCTTCTTCATCTGATCTTCACGCTCCCAGGTGAACTCGGGTCCTCTACGAGCATTCCATCGAACCTTAACAATTGGTATCTTGTTTTGCTTAAGTCTTTTAACCTCACGATCCATTATTTCGACGGGTTCTTCGATGAATTGAAGTTTTTCGTTGATTTGGATTTCATCTAACGGAATAGTGAGATCTTCTTTAGCAAAACATTTCTTCAAATTCAAGACGTGGAAAGTGTTATGTACAGCCGCTAGTTGTTGAGGTAACTCAAGTCGGTAAGCTACTGGTCCGACACGATCAATAATCTTGAATGGTCCAATATACCTTGGATTTAATTTCCCTCGTTTACCAAATCGAACAACGCCTTTCCAAGGTGCAACTTTAAGCATGACCATCTCTCCAATTTCAAATTCTATATCTTTTCTTTTAATGTCAGCGTAGCTCTTTTGTCGACTTTGGGCGGTTTTCAACCGTTGTTGAATTTGGATGATCTTCTCGGTAGTTTCTTGTATAATCTCCGGACCCGTAATCTGTCTATCCCCCACTTCACTCCAACAAATCGGAGACCTGCACTTTCTACCATAAAGTGCTTCAAACGGCGCCATCTCAATGCTTGAATGGTAGCTGTTGTTGTAGGAAAATTCTGCTAACGGTAGATGTCGATCCCAACTGTTTCCGAAATCAATAACACATGCTCGTAGCATGTCTTCAAGCGTTTGTATCGTCCTTTCGCTCTGCCCATCAGTTTGTGGATGATAGGCAGTACTCATGTCTAGACGAGTTCCTAATGCTTGCTGTAATGTCTGCCAGAATCTTGAAATAAATCTGCCATCCCTATCAGAGATAATAGAGATTGGTATTCCATGTCTGGAGACGACTTCCTTCAAATACAGTCGTGCTAACTTCTCCATCTTGTCATCTTCTCTTATTGGTAGGAAGTGTGCTGATTTGGTGAGACGATCAACTATTACCCAAATAGTATCAAAACCACTTGCAGTCCTTGGCAATTTAGTGATGAAATCCATGTTAATGTTTTCCCATTTCCATTCCGGGATTTCGGGTTGTTGAAGTAGACCTGATGGTTTTTGATGCTCAGCTTTGACCTTAGAACACGTCAAACATTCTCCTACGTATTTAGCAACATCGGCTTTCATACCCGGCCACCAAAAATGTTTCTTGAGATCCTTGTACATCTTCCCCGTTCCAGGATGTATTGAGTATCTGATTTTATGAGCTTCTCTAAGTACCATTTCTCTCATATCTCCAAATTTTGGTACCCAAATCCTTTCAGCCCTATACCGGGTTCCGTCTTCCCGAATATTAAGATGCTTCTCCGATCCTTTAGGTATTTCATCCTTTAAATTTTCCTTTTTTAAAACTCCTTGTTGCGCCTCCTTTATTTGAGTAGTAAGGTTATTATGAATTATTATATTCATAGATTTTACTCGAATGGGTTCTCTGTCCTTCCTGCTCAAGGCATCGGCTACAACATTTGCCTTCCCCGGGTGGTAACGAATCTCAAAGTCGTAATCATTCAATAATTCAATCCACCTACGCTGTCTCATATTCAGTTGTTTCTGATTAAATATGTATTGAAGACTTTTGTGGTCGGTATATATAATACTTTTGACCCCATATAAGTAGTGCCTCCAAGTCTTTAATGCAAAAACAACCGCGCCTAATTCCAAATCATGCGTCGTATAATTTTGTTCGTGAATCTTCAATTGTCTAGACGCATAAGCAATCACCTTCGTTCGTTGCATTAATACACAACCGAGACCTTGCTTTGATGCGTCACAATAAATCACAAAATCATCATTCCCTTCAGGCAATGACAATATAGGTGCCGTAGTTAGCTTTTTCTTCAATAACTGAAACGCTTTCTCTTGTTCATCATTCCATTCAAATTTCTTCCCTTTATGCGTTAATGCAGTCAAGGGTTTTGCTATTCTGGAAAAGTCTTGGATGAACCTTCTGTAGTAACCAGCTAGTCCTAAAAACTGGCGTATGTGTTTCAGAGTTTTCGGGGTTTCCCACTTTTCAACAGTTTCTATCTTTGCCGGATCCACCTTAATACCTTCTTTGTTCACTATGTGACCAAGGAATTGAACTTCTTCCAACCAAAATGCACACTTTGAAAACTTAGCGTACAATTCTTCCTTCCTCAATACTTCTAACACCTTTCTCAAATGTTCACCGTGTTCTTGGTCATTCTTTGAGTAAATAAGTATGTCATCAATGAAAACAATGACAAACTTGTCAAGGTATGGTCCACACACTCGGTTCATAAGGTCCATGAACACAGCTGGTGCATTAGTTAAACCAAACGGCATGACCATAAACTCGTAATGACCGTAACGTGTTCTGAAAGCAGTCTTTGGAATATCATCTTCTTTCACCCGCATTTGATGATACCCGGAACGTAAGTCAATCTTTAAATAAACAGACGAGCCTTGTAGTTGATCAAATAAGTCGTCGATTCTCGGTAGTGGGTAGCGGTTCTTGATGGTAAGTTTGTTCAACTCTCGGTAGTCGATACACAACCTGAATGTACCATCTTTCTTCTTGACAAACAAAACAGGAGCTCCCCACGGTGATGTGCTTGGTCGAATGAAACCACGCTCTAAAAGTTCTTGTAATTGGCTTTGCAGTTCTTTCATCTCGCTGGGTGCGAGTCTGTAAGGAGCACGAGCTATTGGTGCAGCTCCTGGTACAAGATCTATTTGTAATTCAACGGATCGATGTGGGGGTAATCCCGGTAATTCTTTCGGAAATACATCGGTTGATGCTCTTTTCTTCAGTTTGTACTTTCTCGACGTGTGCTAGAACAGCATAGAAACCTTTTCTTATTAGTTTTCGTGCCGCCTTCAAATTACTAATAAGATGTAGCTTCGTGTTGCCCTTTTCTCCGTATACCATTAAGGGTTTTCCTTTTTCTCGTATAATGCGAATTGCATTTTTGTAACAAACGATCTCTGCTTTCACTTCTTTCAACCAGTCCATACCGATTATCACATCAAAACTCCCTAAATCTACTGGTATCAAATCAATCTTAAATGTTTCGCTAACCAGTTTAATTTCTCGATTTCGACATATATTATCTGCTGAAATTAATTTACCATTTGCTAATTCGAGTAAAAATTTACTATCCAAAAGCGTCAATGGACAACTTAATTTAGCACAAAAATCTCTACTCATATAGCTTCTATCCGCACCCGAATCAAATAAAACGTAAGCAGATTTATTGTCAATAAGAAACGTACCCGTAACAAGCTCCGGGTCTTCCTGTGCCTCTGCCGCATTAATATTGAAAACTCTTCCGCGGCCTTGTCTATTCGTGTTCTCCTGGTTCGGGCAATTTCTAATAATGTGGCCCGGTTTTCCACATTTATAACAAACTACATTGGCATAACTTGCTCCGACACTACTTGCTCCGCCATTACTCATTCCGACACCATTTTTTCCTTTCGTTCTATTAACCCCTGGTCCATAGACCTCACACTTCGTCGCGCTATG
Organism: Rutidosis leptorrhynchoides; assembly: GCF_046630445.1. Classification (NCBI taxonomy): domain Eukaryota; kingdom Viridiplantae; phylum Streptophyta; class Magnoliopsida; order Asterales; family Asteraceae; genus Rutidosis; species Rutidosis leptorrhynchoides. The sequence continues at coordinate 346,113,284 of NC_092342.1, read as the reverse complement.
ACCATTTCTTTTACACTTGTTGCAAAATTTGGTGCAGAACCCCGAGTGATACTTTTCACACCTTTGGCATAGCTGCTTCTGATTGTTGTTGTTGTTGCGGTTATTATTGTTGTTGGGATGATTGTTGTAGTTGCTGTTGTTGTTGTTGTTGTTGTTGTTGGGCCGTTTGTTGTAGTTGCGATTGATGTTGCAATTGTTGGGATAATTATTGCGATTATTGTTGTAATTGTTGTTGTTGTTGTATTGGTGATTCTTATCACCGTTTTCCTCCCACTTTCTTTTGACTTGCTTCACATTGGCCTCTTCAGCAGTCTGTTCTTTAATTCTTTCTTCAATCTGGTTCACTAGTTTGTGAGCCATTCTACATGCCTGTTGTATGGAGGCGGGCTCGTGTGAACTTATATCTTCTTGGATTCTTTTCGGTAATCCTTTCACAAACGCGTCGATCTTCTCTTCCTCATCTTCGAATGCTCCCGGACACAATAGGCACAATTCTGTGAATCGTCTTTCGTACGTGGTAATATCAAATCCTTGGGTTCGTAACCCTCTAAGTTCTGTCTTGAGCTTATTGACCTCGGTTCTGGGACGGTACTTCTCGTTCATCAAGTGCTTGAATGCTGACCACGGTAGTGCGTACGCATCGTCTTATCCCACTTCCTCTAGATAGGTATTCCACCATGTTAACGCAGAACCTGTGAAGGTATGCGCAGCGTACTTCACTTTGTCCTCTTCAGTACACTTACTTATGGCAAACACCGATTCGACCTTCTCGGTCCACCGTTTCAATCCGATCGGTCCTTCGGTTCCATCAAATTCCAAAGGTTTGCAGGCAGTGAATTCTTTGTAGGTGCATCCTACACGATTTCATGTACTGCTAGATCCAAGGTTATTATTGGTATGTAGCGCAGCCTGTACTGCGGCTATGTTTGAAGCTAGAAAAGTACGGAATTCCTCTTCATTCATATTCACGGTGTGTCGAGTAGTCGGTGCCATTTCCTTCAAAATAGTCAAATGGAACAAGTTAATCATACAGAATATTAAGAGTAGTTAATAGTATTTCGTAGCATAATATGAACTCATTTATAAAAGCTTTTTCTTCATATTAGCGTTTTATAAGTTTAAATTCGGGTAGTACCTACCCGTTAAGTTCATACTTAGTAGCTAATATACAATTCAACTACTACAATTCTATATGAAAAACTGATTATAATAATATTTCGCGTTCAAACTTTTACACAATATTTTACAAACTTACAATACCGCTTATTTTACATATAGCATGAAATATAGCACACAATAAATTTGATTCAAGATGGTTGTGAAGATAATTCTAGCTAGTACACAAGTCGTTCAGCAAAGGCAATAAAGACACGTAATTCATACGTCCAGAAACAAGTCATGCATTCTGGTTTTACTAGGATTACTTCCCATCCTTGGTCTTGTGGAACATAACCGTTATGGCCGTTGATAAGACAGCGTGTTGTAACGTCGTCAAAGGGACGAGGGTTACGTAATGTCCAACAGTCCCATAACAATCTAAAAACCTCATTTCTTACCCCAATTACCGACTCCGTCACTTGTGGAAACGTTTTGTTTAATATTTGTAGCCCGATATTCTTGTTCTCACTTTGGTGAGAAGCGAACATTACTAATCCGTAAGCATAACATGCTTCTTTATGTCGCATGTTAGCCGCTTTTTCTAAATCACGAAGTCCAATATTCGGATATATTGAGTCAAAATAATTTCTTAACCCATTGCGTAAAATAGCATTTGGGTTCCCCGCAATATATGCGTCAAAGTAAACACATCGTAACTTATGGATTTCCCAATGTGATATCCCCCATCTTTCGAACGAAAGCCTTTTATAAACCAAGGCATTCTTGGAACGTTCTTCGAATGTCTTACAAACTGATCTCGCCTTAAATAGTTGTGCCGAAGAATTCTGACCGACTCTAGACAAGATTTCATGAATCATGTCTCCGGGTAGGTCTCTTAAAATATTGGGTTGTCTATCCATTTTGTGTTTTTATACTGTAAAATAGACAAGAGTTAGATTCATAAAAAAAATACTTATTAATACAAGCAATTTTTACATATATCATAAAGCATAAGCACACTATATTACATATATTACACCACACGAATACAACTATCTTATTCCGACTCGCTTGTTTCTTCTTCTTCGGTTTTGGTTCGTTTTGCCAAGTTTCTAGGGATATATGATGTTCCCCTAATACGAGCCGTCGTTTTCCACATTGGTTTAGAAAAACCTGGTGGTTTAGAGGTTCCCGGGTCATTGTTACAACTTAAGGACTTCGGGGGTTGACGATACATATAAAGTTCATCGGGGTTGGAATTAGATTTCTCTATTTTTATGCCCTTTCCCTAATTATTTTGTTTTGTCTTTTTAAATTCAGTTTGGGTAATTTCTATAACATCATCGAAATTCTCGTCGGAATCCGATTCATCGGAGAATTGGTAATCCTCCCAATATTTTGCTTCCTTGGCGGAAACACCATTGACCATAATTAACCTTGGTCGGTTGGTTGAGGATTTTATTTTACTTAACCGTTTTATTATTTCCCCCACCGGTTCTATTTCTTCATCCGGTTCCGATTCTTCTTCCGGTTCCGATTCTTCTTCCGGTTCCGACTCTTCTTCCGGTTCCTCTTCGGGAACTTGTGAATCAGTCCACGAATCATTCCAATTTACATTTGACTCTTCATTATTATTAGGTGAGTCAATGGGACTTGTTCTAGAGGTAGACATCTATCACATAATATCAAACGGGTTAAGAGATTAATATATCACATAATATTCACATGTTAAAAATATATAGTTTCCAACAAAATTTGTTAAGCAATCATTTTTCAAGTAAACACGGTTGAAGTCCAGACTCACTAATGCATCCTAAAAAACTCGATAAGACACACTAATGCAAAATTCTGGTTCTCTAAGACCAACGCTCGGATACCAACTGAAATGTCCCGTTCTTATTGATTAAAACGTTCCATATTAATTGATTTCGTTGCGAGGTTTTGACCTCTATATGAGACGTTTTTCAAAGACTGCATTCATTTTTAAAACAAACCATAACCTTTATTTCATAGATAAAGGTTTTAAAAAGCTTTACGTAGATTATCAAATAATGATAATCTAAAATATCCTGTTTACACACGACCATTACATAATGGTTTACAATACAAATATGTTACAACAAAAAAAGTTTCTTGAATGCAGTTTTTACACAATATCATACAAGCATGGACTCCAAATCTCGTCCTTATTTAAGTATGCGACAGCGGAAGCTCTTAATAATCACCTGAGAATAAACATGCTTAAAACGTCAACAAAAATGTTGGTGAGTTATAGGTTTAACCTATATATATCAAATCATAATAATAGACCACAAGATTTCATATTTCAATACACATCCCATACATAGAGATAAAAATCATTCATATAGTGAACACCTGGTAACCGACATTAACAAGATGCATATATAAGAATATCCCCATCATTCCGGGACACCCTTCGGATATGATATAAATTTCGAAGTACTAAAGCATCCGGTACTTTGGATGGGGTTTGTTAGGCCCAATAGATCTATCTTTAGGATTCGCGTCAATTAGGGTGTCTGTTCCCTAATTCTTAGATTACCAGACTTAATAAAAAGGGGCATATTCGATTTCGATAATTCAACCATAGAATGTAGTTTCACGTACTTGTGTCTATTTTGTAAATCATTTATAAAACCTGCATGTATTCTCATCCCAAAAATATTAGATTTTAAAAGTGAGACTATAACTCACTTTCACAGATTTTTACTTCGTCGGGAAGTAAGACTTGGCCACTGGTTGATTCACGAACCTATAACAATATATACATATATATCAAAGTATGTTCAAAATATATTTACAACACTTTTAATATATTTTGATGTTTTAAGTTAATTAAGTCAGCTGTCCTCGTTAGTAACCTACAACTAGTTGTCCACAGTTAGATGTACAGAAATAAATCGATAAATATTATCTTGAATCAATCCACGACCAAGTGTATACATATCTCAGTATTGATCACAACTCAAACTATATATATTTTGGAATCAACCTCAACCCTGTATAGCTAACTCCAACATTCACATATAGAGTGTCTATGGTTGTTCCGAAATATATATAGATGTGTCGACATGATAGGTCGAAACATTGTATACGTGTCTATGGTATCTCAAGATTACATAATATACAATACAAGTTGATTAAGTTATGGTTGGAATAGATTTGTTACCAATTTTCACGTAGCTAAAATGAGAAAAATTATCCAATCTTGTTTTACCCATAACTTCTTCATTTTAAATCTGTTTTGAGTGAATCAAATTGCTATGGTTTCATATTGAACTCTATTTTATGAATCTAAACAGAAAAAGTATAGGTTTATAGTCGGAAAAATAAGTTACAAGTCGTTTTTGTAAAGGTAGTCATTTCAGTCGAAAGAACGACGTCTAGATGACCATTTTAGAAAACATACTTCCACTTTGAGTTTAACCATAATTTTTGGATATAGTTTCATGTTCATAATAAAAATCATTTTCTCAGAATAACAACTTTTAAATCAAAGTTTATCATAGTTTTTAATTAACTAACCCAAAACAGCCCGCGGTGTTACTACGACGGCGTAAATCCGGTTTTGCGGTGTTTTTTGTGTTTTCAGGTTTTAAATCATTAAGTTAGCATATCATATAGATATAGAACATGTGTTTAGTTGATTTTAAAAGTCAAGTTAGAAGGATTAACTTTTGTTTGCGAACAAGTTTAGAATTAACTAAACTATGTTCTAGTGATTACAAGTTTAAACCTTCGAATAAGATAGTATTTTACTGTAGCAAAGTTACTGTAGCAAAGTCAATTTTTACTGTAGCAAATAGTGATTTTCAAAAACACTGTAGATTTTCGGGTACTGTAGTAATTCGAAAATACTATAGCAAATAGTGTTTTACTGGTTCATCTTAAACGTTTTAGTTAACTTATCTAAATATCAATCAGATAATCAAACCAATAAGGTTAATGCACAATATCATTTTCATAACACTTTGTTACGTTTTCAAGTTATAGCATATGTATCTATTTACATATAATTATTCGCGAATCGTTGAGAACAATCGAAGGGTAATTGAATAGTTCAAAATTTTGAGATTCAACTTCATAGGCTTTACTTATCGTGTCGAAATCATTAATCATTTAAGATTAAGTTTAAATTTAGTCAAAATTTCCGGGTCATCACAATTACTCTGTCTGGCATTTCTATTATAAATTTACCTCTTCCGTTTTATTATTCTCACAATTCAGATACTCCCTTTTCTTAATCCATACTTCTATTGCTTAATCCGGTACTGATCCTTGTCCTTCATCTGACAATCACTTCTGTCTTCCTCCGTTTTCATCTACCACCGGAGGAATTGACTCTCTTCTACTTCGCCCTTGGGGTTATAGTGTTTTTAATTCTTCCGTGTCTTTATGTTGCGATAAACATGGATATACACGGTTTGTAATTTATGTGTTGTTATCGGGCTTTATATTCTCCCTTATATTTCGAAGCTCTATGCTTTTGTTTTCTCTTCCCGACTTCAAGTCAAGCGAATAATGGTCTAGAATTTGTAGATATAGAGTTTCGAATGATTATAATGTTCTAAGCAGGAAGGAACGTGATAGCACGATTTGATTTTCAAATTTATCAACATTACGGAAGATAGAACTATCAAGAATACATTTTCTTGATATGTTCAGAAGTTAAGTAGAATGAAAGAGTTATGTAACATGGCACATGATGACGTTATGATCTGTGAATCATCATGTTCCAATAGAACTTCCAGCATGACTTACTGTAATATAATCACGTTGGCCGGGCGTCATTATATTATACTAACTCATGCTTCAACTCCCTACACTTCTACATAAACCATTCATAATTTAAACTCGAATTTTATAGAAGGATAGAAACTAAAATAGTTTCTTTTATGATGTAACATAGATAGTACGAGAAGATAGATAATTTCAGAGAAAGATATTTATGAAAATATCCTCAGAAATATCGAAGATATTTATGATGATATTTTGGAATTTCTAAGTTCGAAAGTTAATGAAGAAAAATTTTCCGCAAGATTTTAACATGACTAAGGAGCAAGATATTCTCTAAAGATTTCATCGGATCCAGAATTACCTGGGTTCTTTGAATACAGAGTTTGATCCTTGTATTGGTCCTTGATCTCCTTCATGGTTTGCTCAATCAGTTTTTCGGTACCAAATTTTTCTATCGAGCGTTTAACTTTTGACCATTAAGACCATCTACAACATGCTGTTTTGTCAGCATTTAATGCTACCATATCTGAATCATCGGTTATCAATCCGAGGTGGGTTCAAGAGAATTGTGTTTTTAGATGATTAAACGATGATGGTAATATGGTGGAATATAAAAGGTTCTCCGATAATAGTAAAAGAGCACATAGATATATCAAGGTTGTAATAATACAGTTGTTTCGAACGAAAAGTCGAAGTTGATTTGTTGGAGCTATGACAAAATTGACTAATTTGAAGGGGAATTGTAAAATTATTTTCGGTAATAATAACGCCAGAGGAGCTAACACAGATGCGTGTTAGACGTTTACTCAGATTCCGAGAGTTTTCAGATGCATGACTGTATGCCTAAATCTTTTCTTCCGTAGATGAAGTGCGGTTGGTTCCTTCTCTCGATTGAGGTGTTTCAAGAATTATGAAAGGTTTGAGCGCAAATTGTATTCCTCAAGATACAAATGAGGTTTAAGATGAGATCAAGTGGCAAACTTGAAGAAATGTTTAGTTTCATATGTTATATTCAATATTTTAATTCATTTTAATTGTTCAATGTTATTAGTCCACAGTCGATAGTCCACATTTATAGTCCAATAATTCATATATAATTTAATACATAATATTCGAATTAATTAATACGTATCGTGACCCGTGTACATGTCTCAGACTCGATCACAACTCAAACTATATATATTATTATAGAATCAACCCCAACCCTGTATAGAGAACTCGATCATTACTGCATATAGAGTGTCTATGGTGATTCCAAATAATATATATAGATGCGTCGATATGATATTTCAAAACCTTGTATACGTGTCCCGATATTTAAAGTGCGTAAAATAAATAACAGAAAATAAATGACGATAAATAAAGTGCGTAAAGTAAATAACAGAAATTAAATGACGATAAATAAAATTGAGATAATTAAATTGCGATAAACAAACTGCGATAAATAAAATGTAATCAGTTAACTAGGAACAGTTAGCTGGAACAGTTAGCGTGGATTCTTAACAAAATTTTTCGTAGTTAATTTGTTTGTTTCTATCAAATTTTTATTTCGTCAAATGTTTTCTTCATTATGCCACTTGTTGAATTCTGATAGGTCAAAATCCAAATATGAAATTGAATGAAAATGGTTATTCTGCGGTGAACAGATACGTATATCGGTGACTGCAGGTAGGATAGTAAATGATTGTTGAATCAGAATCGAAGAATGTACAATGTAACTTATTAATGTGAAATCTAAATATTCTTCGGGTATTACCTACCCGTTAAAATATTTTCACCATTAACAGTTTGTACAAAAGAATTTTTAATCACAATTTTTATGAAAAATATATATATAATATATATTTTCTTCAGATAATATCATGGATCTATTGAGTTATTATGATATTAAACTCATATGATTTTCGGTTTGAGCTAGAATAAGAAATCTTTAAAACTTTTAGAAACTACATATTCTTCTCAGAATATTAATGAAGTTATGGGTCAATACTTCATCGGTTATTGTTGTTGGTACTTCTTGGTATCTATGGTGCGTATGATGTTGATGTTCGTGGGACAGATTGTGAATTTGAGGTGTGAGATGCGGATGTTGCTGTTGCTGGATGGTGGTGGTACTGTTGATGTTGCTGATGGTGGTGCTGTTTATGCTGCTGGTGCTGCTGATGGTGACGGGGCTGATGTTGATGGTGCTCGTGGTTCTTGTGATGCTTGTAAATCACGCACTATTCTTGTCAGGGTTTCTATCCTACCCTCTATCATTTCTATCCAACCACTCATCTGATTCGATAGATTTTGATTATCAATTCGAAGTTCCCTAACTTCTTCTAATATTCCTCTTTGATTTGTATTCGGAAGTAGAGGTTAAATATTTTCTGAGGTTACAGTAATATGACCTTCGAGGCGGAATATTTTGGCAAGAAGAGTGAAAACAGTGTTGCGCATAGGTTCACCGGTGAGTACATCATTTTCTCCGAGGTTAGGTGGTAAGTTTGGTTCACGGTAGGGCTCGCCTTCTTCGTTTCTCCATCGAGTGAGTAAGTCTCGGACCCACCCCCATCTCCTCCAGAAAGAAAAATAGCTAAACGGTGGAGACACTTCGGGTTCATTGACTTCGGAATCTACTTCAATACGCATCTCGAAGTCGCTTCCGGAACTAATGGAATACAAACTAGGTGTATGATCCATCTTTCACGATGAGTATGAAATGATTTTTAGAATATCGAATGATATTCTAATTACATAGAATACCTATATATAGTACAAAAGATCCCGTGAATTACGGAGGAAATTTAGGAAACGTGTCAGACAAGATTTAATGTGATGGGATGTGAATTTGTCTGTACATCATCTGTGCAATAATTGCAATAAGACGTGTCGAGACTAAAATGATAGGTAGATACTTTTTGACAAAGAACGGTAAGCAAAACTTTTGACATGCAGACCAAGTTCAAGTCCAGACTTATTAATGTATCCTAACAACTACGAGGTCGAAGTCCAGAATCATTAATGTATCCCAACAACTACCAGTTAGACACACTAATGCAAGACCTGGTTCGCTAAGACCACCGCCCTGATACCACCTGTGAAGACCCGTCCTAATCCATCTGGACGAAGTCATCAACATCTGGTCCCATAGCGAGGTACTGACCTAAATATACCATGTTTGACTCCATATAGTATCTTTAAAATGAGTAAATGCACAGCGGAAGACTTCTTTCATACCTGAGAATAAACATGCTTAAAAGTGTCAACCAAAAGGTTGGTGAGTTCATAGGTTTATCATAATAATCATTTCAATATATAAATAGACCACAAGATTTCCGTTTTTAAATATATGTACACTCGCAAGTGTATAAAAGTATTCTATAAGCTGTAGGCACCCGGTAACAAGCCTTAACGTTCATGTTTTACCCTATGAAGTACACCAGATCAGGTGTGTTTATAATAACCTCGAAGTACTAAAGCATCCCATAGTCAGGATGGGGTTTGTCAGGCCCAATAGATCTATCTTTAGGATTCGCGCCTACCGTACATAGACAAGTAGTTTAATGTTACCAAGCTAAGGGTATATTTCTGGTTTAAACCCACATAGAATTAGTTTTAGTACTTGTGCCTATTTCGTAAAACATTTATAAAATAACGCATGTATTCTCAGCCCAAAAATATATATAAAAAGGGAGTAATGAAACTCACCATATTGTATTTTGTAGTAAAAATACATATAACGACATTAAACAACTGAACAATGCAGGGTTGGCCTCGGATTCACGAACCTATATCATTTGTTTATTTATTAATACACATAATTGTATTTGAACAATATATATATATATATATATTTATTAATTATATATTTTTTTTATTAAGGATATATGTGTTTTATATATTTATTTTGTTATATAAAATATTACTTTTCGTTATGTTATATATATTTAAATATATTTATATATATTACTTGTTATTTAAAACAGTACTTTAGTAATACTAAGATAATATTTAAAATAATAGTAGTGTTAATACTAATATTAATAAAACCGATAATATGATTTGTAATTCTATTAACAAATATATTAATAATAGTTTTTCATTAATCAATCTCATAATAATGATAATATCATCAGTTTTTAATAAAATGAATAATTTAATAATAATGGTCATGAAAATATTAATTTTTGATAATAATACTTAAATGATAAAATTTATAATAGTATTAATAATACTTATAAAAATATTAATGATTATAATGTTTCTAATTATAAGTTTGATTTAGTAATAATAATAATAATAACACTAACAATATCCATAATAATAATACTCATAATAATTATAATGATAATAATAATAAAAATAATAGTAGTCATAATAATAATAATGATAATAATAATAAATTGAAAGTGTATACCCTTTGAAAAGCCATTCTAAAAAGATTTGCCAAAGACCGGACTCGAACCCTCGACCTCTCGTAACCCGCAACACATCTTAACCACTCAGCTGTACCAGTCTTTCTGTCTTAATCTAAGACTAAAAATCTTATAACCCGTAATTAAATGATCCTACCTTCTTCTTCCTCCTCAACTCAATCGAATCATTCACACTCCAATCATCAAGACAGAGATTTAGATAATTCCAAATAATAACAAATTAAATACTCAGAGTTTATATTAATTGAAAACAAAAAATAAAAAAATAATAAAAAAACTCGCATGCTGCTGGTTACGGTTCCTTTAAAAAAAAGAATTTTTGATTTTTGATTTTGAGTATGTTTTAGACAAATGTTACAATACGAATCTAACTTCAAATCATTCCTATAAACTAATTAAATCGTCAATTGAACCATAAACCCAAAAACCACTTCGAATTTCATGAAGAACTAGACAGTTGACTTTTTAGTTTTGAAGTTTGACTCTTCAAATTCGCGTTCGATACTAGGAATTGAAAGTTGAGATTTTAGATAAAGTTTACATGTACGATTCCTAACAAGACCTCATTTATAGATTTTGAGAATTCGTTTGAAATTGAACTTTTGTAAAATTGAATACAAGAACAGAGTTGGAAACTGTATTTTTTTTATATCTATATATATATATATATATTTTTCTATATAAATTAACAGCTATAAGAAGTAATTAAAATTTGTATATGATACTGTGAGGTCGACTCCTTCCTTTTAACACTGATTTGTTCGTGTTTTATAACAATTGTAGGTTAACAATAATTTTAATTAGAAAACAAAATAAATAAATAAAAGAAAACTAAAGGTGAGATCGATAGCTACTGGTTCTTGTTTGCATCTGTTATGTAATTCGTTTGGTAACCAATTCAGAGACAAAGTCAACAATTTGTTACAGTTTGAAAGATATATGTAACAACTTTAGTACGATTTAATCAGTTTTTCAAATTTATTTTAATTAATATTAATAGTTAATAGATATATATTGATAATAATATTATTAATAATAATAATAATTCTAATAACAATGATAACAGATATTATTACAATTTTTTTATAATAATATCAAAATAATAGATACAATAATAATATAATAATACTAATAATATTAATGATAATGATAATGAATTGTATTTTAATAATAATACAATAATTAACAAAAATTTTAATAGTTTTAATAGAAATAATAATGATAATGATGAACAATAATAACAATGCTAATACTTAACAATAATTCTTTTTAATATACTAAATTAATGTTACCACATAACTATTTATATTATAAATTTTTATATATATGTATTTTACAAATTGCAATATTTTTATATATAATTATGTATAGATATTATATATATATATATATATATATATATATATATATATATATATATATATATATATATATATATATATATATATATATATATATATATATAACATCAATATCCTTCAATTGTTTTATTATTAACTTTGTTAAGAAAATAAGATGATTATTTCTAAGTAATGTATTCCGAGTTTTAAACTATATATATCTATTCTTAATTACTATACTATATATATAGTTATATTTTAATACAAAGTTTTATTGTATATCATGAATTATTTTACATTTTCAATTCTACTGATTGATTGTTATTTTATTATTTCTTACTATTATTTATACACATATATTTATATTTATATGTATATGCACATTTATTTATAAACAATTGTTCGTGAATCGTTGGTGATAGTCAAGGTTTAAATAGGTATATGAAATAGTTCAAAATTTTCGAGACTTAACCTTACGGACTTTGCTTATCGTGTCGAAAACATATAAAGATTAAGTTTAAATTTAGTCGAAAATTTTCGGGTCATCACACTTGAAGGTCATTAAATCAAGAATGGTCGATGGATATCTCAAATTTTTGTTGTTTCCTTCCACATATTTGACAATGTAATTAATCTTTTGAGGTAATCATAATTGTAAATAATGCCATAATTCTTTGCCTTTTGAGGTAATCAACCTAAAATGAATGAACACATTTTATATGTTATAAAATACATAAATTTGTAATAATATAAATTTTTTTTAGAAACTGTATGAAGTTAATATTTAATATATTTGATCCATAAAGTTGTGCCTAATAGTAAGCTTTCCCACTAAAAATGACATGCAATTGTGATAGTTTATCGTTGCCGCTTCGTCTCATTTATTCACTAATTTCTTTCACTGTTAAAGAATTTTATATTGTATCTTCTAAATTTTTAAAGTTTGTAGTAAGTACAATCTCTTCGTTTGTAACTACACTTGTTAAAGATTTCATTTTTCCAACTTGATGTCCCAAAACTTCAATATGATTGTTGATTAACTGTGACACTAAATATTAAGTTAGATTTTGTTATTGTAACCCCTAAACACTAAACCCTAAACCATAAAGACAAAACCCTAAACCATAAAGACAAAACCCTAAACCCTATATCTAAACCCTAAATCCTAAACTCTAAACACTACACACTAAACAGTAAACCCTAAACCCACACTAAACCCTAAACCCTATATACTAAAGCCTAAACCATAAACACTAAACCCTAAATCCTATGCACTAAACTCTAAACCCTAAATCCTAAACCGTAAATCAACTCAAAACCCTTAACCACCAACCCTTTACCTTACACACTAAACCCTAAACCCTAACCTAAACCTTAAAGACTCTAAACCCTAATCCTAAACCCTAAAATATAAACCTTAAACCCTAGAATCTAAACTCTAAACCCTAAAACATAAACCCTAAATCTAAACCAAAACCCTAAATATTGTAATACATTAATTTTAATGATAACACAAATCAATAATATAACATTTTAGATGTTTAAAAATATAAATAAAAAACCAACATTAGACATTGTAATAGCCTCATTAAACAACATTTCCTTTTACAAATCGATTATGTTGTATCCTGATTATCAGATTCTTTAGTAGATTCGTATGACAGTTCATTGTCAACTTTTATTTTCTTCGATACATGCAAGTTTTCTTGATTGTCTGAAGTTTTCGAAGTTGTGACATGTCTTTCAGTCAAGTTTGAATCATACACCATCTTTTGAAAATGCTTTTCATTAATAAAAGGTTACACAAGTATGTTAAAACGATGCATATCGAGATCTTTAACAACTTTAGTCCAACCATTTGAAAACCATTTGTCTATACCATCATCCTCAATTTGTAGGTTTGCATTGCAACTTGTGGGTGTGCTGATGACGACTTCATCATTTATTTCACCAGTTTCATATATTGCCATGACCCACTTATTTGGTAGTAGCTGCATATAACAAACAATTGTGTCAAATTAATAGATACTAAATATATTTATACATAGAAGTTGACAATTATTTCATATGTATATTCACATACCATCCTTTTTTAGTTTATGTCTACGAACCACTTCATGAACCTAGGATGTCTATTATTCAGAAGATTCTTTTGACATATTATACACACTGTGCAAAGTTGTGCACATTGTTATCCATGATCAGTAATGAATATAGAAAAGAAAAGGGCCAATTGTGACTTACTCTTCGAAAAGAGGTGAAAGCAAGCCACGAAAATCCAATCCAACCAAGCCCCATGGCACAATACTATGAAGAACAAAGAAGATCAATATAAGGTTTAAACCTGAAAAGAAGTAAAAAATAAAGTTTAGAAGGTGAAATCACATCAATCTCCACTTGATAATTCAAAGTTTAGATATGTTAACTTCTTGTTAACATATCTAAGTGTACCACAAAGGTTAGTCATCAATAACCATCACGCTACCATCTAAAAAAAAGTAGTATGAATGTACAATCCAATATAGAAATTATTTAAAATAACATTTATGTGGAATGGAATTGAATTCTGGACATTTAACTTTCTCAAAAAGTGATAGCGTGTGTGAGGTTATCTAATGATATGGGCTTGATGGTGTTTTCTTGTGTTATATAAGTAGATGAACCGCTAGGTCCTTTTTTGAATCCAACTAAACTGAATTGTTTCGGTCCGAGACCAGAAATTCAAAGAATAGTTGATCGACCAGCCATTCCAAGATTTCATCTTCTGTATATGCTTCATATAGTTACCTTATCATTGTCTTTCTCATCCCACATTCAAGTACTACGCAAGATCTTAAAAGATGGCCAAAATACATTACTTAGGTCATTTCTCAACATTCCTTATTTTTCTAAAGTGCTAAATGCAATAACATGAACAAGATACACTATAGAAATGATATGAAGTAATGAAACTAAAATTGATAAATGTCATGCTAAAGATAGATGTAAATGAAGAAACATTAAGTGGAATTCTTACCAGCAGAAAGAAAAAGAAAGATGGAACTCACATAAAATCAATAGCATTCACAACTCCAAGTTGCTGCAAATACCACAAGTCCAACTCTGATTTGTCCATAAACCAACTTCACTCAACAACATGCCAACAACCAACTTCCATAATAAGTAAAAAAACTTATTCGTGATTGATCTCTTAAAGTTACCCATAATGTAAGTTTGTAAGTATTTTATTGAGAAAGTTAATAATAACCCTTCTTTTGTAGATAAAATCTTTCGATCCAGTTACTTATAAATGGTTTGGGTTACAATTGGTATTAGGAAGAGGGGATCGCCTGGACGTTGGGAGATACAAATTTGAGAGAAAAACAACTCTATTACTTACAAGAATAGATTTACAGAGTATTACAAAACTCAAACAAAAAACTCTCAAACTCACACACACTCTCTAGGTTGTGATTACACTTCTCTGAGTGATTTTAGGATGATTTACAACTGAGGTTTACACCTCTATTTATAGCAAAAATTCTATGGCGGTGGAATGGTGTGAACGGAGAAGGTTGGCGGGCGTCATCGTTATCAACTTTGCTACTTCCATATGAGTTGTCAAGGTTGCTATGTAGTGACCCGAACTTTTCCATGTTTATATATATTAATTGAGATTGATATTTACATGATTAAATGTTTCCAACATGTTAAGCAATCAAACTTGTTAAGACTTGATTAATTGAAATATGTTTCATATAGACAATTGACCACCCAAGTTGACCGGTGATTCACGAACGTTAAAACTTATAAAAACTATATGATGACATATATATGGATATATATATATATAGTTAACATGATACTATGATAAGTAAATATATCATTAAGTATATTAACAATGAACTACATATGTAAAAACAAGACTACTAACTTAATGATTTTTAAACGAGACATATATGTAACGATTATCGTTGTAAAGACATTTAATGTATATATATCATATTAAGAGATATTCATACATGATAATATAATAATTTAAAATCTCATTTGATATTATAAACATTGGGTTAACAACATTTAACAAGATCGTTAACCTAAAGGTTTCAAAACAACACTTACATGTAACGACTAACGATGACTTAACGACTCAGTTAAAATGTATATACATGTAGTGTTTTAATATGTATTTATACACTTTTTAAAGACTTCAATACACTTATCAAAATACTTCTACTTAACAAAAATGCTTACAATTACATCCTCGTTCAGTTTCATCAACAATTCTACTCGTATGCACCCGTATTCGTACTCGTACAATACACAGCTCTTAGATGTATGTACTATTGGTATATACACTCCAATGATCAGCTCTTAGCAGCCCATGTGAGTCACCTAACACATGTGGGAACCATCATTTGGAAACTAGCATGAAATATCTCATAAAATTACAAAAATATGAGTAATCATTCATGACTTATTTACATGAAAACAAAATTACATATCCTTTATATCTAATCCATACACCAACGACCAAAAACACCTACAAACACTTTCATTCTTCAATTTTCTTCATCTAATTGATCTCTCTCAAGTTCTATCTTCAAGTTCTAAGTGTTCTTCATAAGTTCTACAAGTTCTAGTTACATAAAATCAAGAATACTTTCAAGTTTGCTAGCTCACTTCCAATCTTGTAAGGTGATCATCCAACCTCAAGAAATCTTTGTTTCTTACAGTAGGTTATCATTCTAATACAAGGTAATAATCATATTCAAACTTTGGTTCAATTTCTATAACTATAACAATCTTATTTCAAGTGATGATCTTACTTGAACTTGTTTTCGTGTCATGATTCTGCTTCAAGAACTTCGAGCCATCCAAGGATCCGTTGAAGCTAGATCCATTTTTCCCTTTTCCAGTAGGTAAATCCAAGGAACTTAAGGTAGTAATGATGTTCATAACATCATTCGATTCATACATATAAAGCTATCTTATTCGAAGGTTTAAACTTGTAATCACTAGAACATAGTTTAGTTAATTCTAAACTTGTTCGCAAACAAAAGTTAATCCTTCTAACTTGACTTTTAAAATCAACTAAACACATGTTCTATATCTATATGATATGATAACTTAATGATTTAAAACCTGGAAACACGAAAAACACCGTAAAACCGGATTTACGCCGTCGTAGTAACACCGCGGGCTGTTTTGGGTTAGTTAATTAAAAACTATGATAAACTTTGATTTAAAAGTTATTATTCTGAGAAAATGATTTTTATTATGAACATGAAACTATATCCAAAAATTATGGTTAAACTCAAAGTGGAAGTATGTTTTCTAAAATGGTCATCTAGACGTCGTTCTTTCGACTGAAATGACTACCTTTACAAAAATGACTTGTAACTTATTTTTCCGACTATAAACCTATACTTTTTCTGTTTAGATTCATAAAATAGAGTTCAATATGAAACCATAGCAATTTGATTCACTCAAAACGGATTTAAAATGAAGAAGTTAATGGGTAAAACAAGATTGGATAATTTTTCTCATTTTAGCTACGTGAAAATTGGTAACAAATCTATTCCAACCATAACTTAATCAACTTGTATTGTATATTATGTAATCTTGAGATACCATAGACACGTACACAATGTTTCGACCTATCATGTCGACACATCTATATATATTTCGGAACAACCATAGACACTCTATATGTGAATGTTGGAGTTAGCTATACAGGGTTGAGGTTGATTCCAAAATATATATAGTTTGAGTTGTGATCAATACTGAGATACGTATACACTGGGTCGTAGATTGATTCAAGATAATATTTATCGATTTATTTCTGTACATCTAACTGTGGACAACTAGTTGTAGGTTACTAACGAGGACAGCTGACTTAATAAACTTAAAACATCAAAATATATTAAAAGTGTTGTAAATATATTTTGAACATACTTTGATATATATGTATATATTGTTATAGGTTCGTGAATCAACCAGTGGCCAAGTCTTACTTCCCGACGAAGTAAAAATCTGTGAAAGTGAGTTATAGTCCCACTTTTAAAATCTAATATTTTTGGGATGAGAATACATGCAGGTTTTATAAATGATTTACAAAATAGATACAAGTACGTGAAACTACATTCTATGGTTGAATTATCGAAATCGAATATGCCCCTTTTTATTAAGTCTGGTAATCTAAGAATTAGGGAATAGACACCCTAATTGACGTGAATCCTAAAGATAGATCTATTGGGCCTAACAAACCCCATCCAAAGTACCGGATGCTTTAGTACTTCGAAATTTATATCATATCCGAAGGGTGTCCCGGAATGATGGGGATATTCTTATATATGCATCTTGTTAATGTCGGTTACCAGGTGTTCACCATATGAATGACTTTTATCTCTATGTATGGGATGTGTATTGAAATATGAAATCTTGTGGTCTATTATTATGATTTGATATATATAGGTTAAACCTATAACTCACCAACATTTTTGTTGACGTTTTAAGCATGTTTATTCTCAGGTGATTATTAAGAGCTTCCGCTGTCGCATACTTAAATAAGGACGAGATTTGGAGTCCATGCTTGTATGATATTGTGTAAAAACTGCATTCAAGAAACTTATTTTGTTGTAACATATTTGTATTGTAAACCATTATGTAATGGTCGTGTGTAAACAGGATATTTTAGATTATCATTATTTGATAATCTACGTAAAGCTTTTTAAACCTTTATTGATGAAATAAAGGTTATGGTTTGTTTTAAAATGAATGCAGTCTTTGAAAAATGTCTCATATAGAGGTCAAAACCTCGCAACGAAATCAATTAATATGGAACGTTTTTAATCAATAAGAACGGGACATTTCAGCCTACTTTGAATATCTAGAAGGCGGGCTTCTAGATTATAGGCTGAAAATCTTCAATTCTCCCCCTCCAGCCGAATCCACGAGCATTCCAGTTATGTCTCTGCATAACTCCAACTTCTCTCGAGTCACCACCTTTGTTAACATATCCGCAGGATTCTCCTTTGTATGGATCTTCACTTGTCTCAACAGTTGTCGATCAATTACCTCGCGTATCCAATGATCGCAAATATCAATATGTTTTGTACGAGAATGGTACATGGAGTTCTTGCTCAAATCTATAGCACTTTGACTGTCACAATATACCTTGTACTCCTTTTGCTTGATTCCAAATTCTTGAAGATAACGCTTTAACCACAACATTTCTTTTCCAGCTTCTGCGACAACAATATACTCTGCTTTAGTTGTGGATAATGCAACACACCTCTGTAGTCTTGACTGCCATGAAACAGCTCCCCCTGCAAAAGTGTAAATGAATCCTGAAGTAGATTTCCTACTATCAGGATCTCTGGCCATATCCGCATCTGTATAGCCTTCCAAGATTGGATCAGCTCCCCCGTAACAAAGACATAGTTTCATTGTACCCTTAAGATATCTGAGAATCCATTTTACCGCATTCCAATGCTCTTTCCCGGGGTTGGAGAGAAAACGACTCACCGTTCCCATTGCATGAGCAATATCGGGCCTTGTACACACCACCGCATACATCAAACTTCCAACTGCTGAAGAATATGGTACTGAAGACATCTCCCCGATCTCTTCCTTGTATGAGGGATAAGAACTCTTGCTTAACTTGAAATGGTTGGCTAATGGAATGCTAACAGGTTTAGCATTGTTCATATTGAAACGTGAAAACACTCGTTCAATATACTTCTCCTGAGATAGCCATAACCTTTTATTCTTCCTATCTCGAGTTATCTGCATTCCCAAAATCTGTTGAGCCTGTCATAAGTCTTTCATGTCAAAAGACTTCCAGAGTTCCTTCTTCAGCTGGTTGATCTTCGTTGCGTCTTTCCCTACGATCAAAATATCGTCTACATATAGTAGAAGAGCAACGAAATCTCCTTCAGAAAACTTCTGAATGTAGACACACTCATCTGCTGCAGTTTTCTTGTACCCGTGACTCACCATGCACGATTCAAACTTCTTGTACCACTGCCTAGGTGCCTGCTTTAAATCGTACAAACTTTTCTTCAGCTTGCATACGAGGTTATCTCCTGAAACCTCAAAACCTTCCGGCTGCTCCATGTAAATTTCTTCATGTAAATCTCCATGAAGAAAAGTTGTCTTTACATCCATCTGTTCAAGCTCCAAGTTCATACTTGCGACCAATCCAAGTATGAATCTAATTGAAGTCATCTTGACTACTGGTGAAAATATCTCGTCAAAATCAATCCCTTTCTTCTATTGGAATCCTTTGACTACAAGTCATGCTTTGTATTTCACCACTTTTCCACTACCATCCTTTTTCAGCTTGAACACCCATTTGTTTTTCAGTGCCTTCTTCCCGCGTGGAAGTTCTACAATCTCATAAGTTTGATTTTTCTGCAGAGAATCCATCTCATCCTGCATTGCGAGCAACTATTTTTCTTTATCCTTATGAGTTACTGCTTCATGAAAACTCTCTGGTTCTCCATCTTCAGTAAGTAGAAGGTATTCGGATTCTGGATATCTACTTGATGGAATCCGACCTCGATCAGATCTACGAACTTCTGGAACATTCTGAGGAGATCCACCATCATCTTGACCTTGCGATGGTGCTGGAACATCTGGCAGATGGGGTTGTGGCTCCCCCTGCTCAGCACCGTCATTTTCCTCATTATCTTCTACTTCTGGTATTTCATCTTGCACTGAAAATTCATTTCTCATGAATGATTCCGTTGTTGTCTCTGGCACCTGAGCAACAACATTTGTCTTCTGAGATATTGTGGGTTTTTCAATATCTTCTATTGTCTTGCTTTCATGGAACACCACGTCCCTACTTCTGATCACCTTTTTCTCCTTTGGATCCCATAATCTGTATCCAAATTCTTTATCTCCATAGCCTATGAATATGCATGGAGTGGTCCTTGCATCTAGCTTCTGTCTGAGCTCCTTGGATACATGTGCTTACGCCAAACATCCAAATACTCTTAAGTGAGAGTATGATGGATCCTTTCCGGACCAAAGTTTCTCCGGAACTTCAAAATTCAGTGGTACTGATGGAGATCGGTTGATCAAGTAACATGCGGCTCTGACTGCTTCTCCCCAGAATGGCTTTGGCAGCTTAGCCATACTGAGCATGCTCCGAACACGTTCCATGATTGTTCGGTTCATTCTTTCTGCTATACCATTGTGTTGAGGGGTACGTGGAACTGTCTTCTCATGTCGGATGCCATATGATCTGCAATAGGCATCGAACTGCCTGGAAGAGTATTCACCGCCGTTGTCAGATCGAAGACACTTTAACTTCTTTCCTGTCTCACGTTCTACCATGACATGGAACTGTTTGAAGTAATCGAAAACATGGTCCTTCGTCCGCAAGAAATAAACCCACACCTTTCGAGAAGTATCATCAATAAACGTCAGAAAATATCGATTGCCGCCAATTGATTCAACCTCTAAGGGACCGCAAACATCAGAGTGTACCAGACTGAGTAACTCTGATTTTCTCGTTGAAGAGGAATTAAACAAGACTCTATGCTGCTTACCAAACAGACAATGATTGCAAGGATCTAGTGCAGCGTCCTTGTCTACATTGATAATCTTCTTCTTTATTAGGGTAGACAACCCTTTCTCACTCATGTGACCGAGTCTCTTGTGCCATAAATTTTGTGAAGCCTCCTTTTCTGCAACATTAATGCTGTCTGTGCAGATCTTCACATGAGTTTTGTATAGTGTGCCACAAATGTGTCCTCGAGCGACTATCATAGCGCCTCTTGACAATTTCCATGTGCCTTTACTGAAATGACTATCATAGCCCTGTTTGTCGAGAGCTACTCCGGAAAGTAAATTCAGCGGAAGATCTGGCACATGGCGGACATCCTTCAAAGTGATTGTGCTCTCGGAACTTGTCTTTATCTTGACATCACCAATTCCGACAATCTCAGCGGAACTGGAATTTCCCATCTTCACAGCTCCAAAGTCTCTAGCTTTGTATGTTGTGAAGTATTCCTTGTATGGAGTCACGTGGTAGGAAGCTGCAGTATCTACCACCCATTCTGTTTCTTCTCGTGAGACGTGAAGGCATGTCTCATCATGGGTTGAACAATAAGCGACATCACTAGTGATAGTCACTAATGTTTCTCCACCCTTATTCTTCGGCTGTAAACTGCTTTGACCTTGTTCCTCTTTCAATATATAGCAGTTCTTCTTCATATGTCCCTCTAATCCACAATGATGGCATTTATATGTTGGTTTTCTGCCATCAGCTGACCTGCCCCTGCTCTTGCTTCTGCCTCTCCATTTATTTTTGCTACTCATTCGCTGTCTCCCCCGATTCTCTGTGACAAAGGCATGGGTCTGATCTGTGCCCATGTCTTTTCTCCTTGCCTCTTCACTGAATAGGGCATCCTTGACCATTGACATGGTAAGTTTGCCATTCGGGGCTGAGTTGCTGAGTGTTACTACCAGCGTTTCCCAACTATCGGGAAGGGAACTAAGTAGCAGTAGCGCCTGAACTTCATCGCCAAGCGGCATCTCTACAGACGATAACTGGTTGACCAAGCTCTGGAACTCACTGGTATGCTCGGCAACTGAAGTTCCACTTTTAAGCTTCATGTTGACTAAACGCCTCATCAGCAAGGCTTTATTCCGAGCAGTCTTGGCCTGGTACATGTCCTCCAACTTTTTCCAGAGGACATATGCGTCTGTCTCTTGTGCAACATGGTGGAAGACACTATGATCAATCCATTGACGGATCTGACCAATAGTTTTTCGGTTTGATTTCTTCCACTCTTTCTCTTTGGCAGAATCAGGGTTTATACCCTTCAATTCAATAGGATCGAACAAATCCTTACAGCTGAGGAGATCTTCCATCCGAGGTTTCCACAGCGTGTAGTTTGTGGCTGTGAGCATAATCATAACTCCGGAAGATGATGTTGACTCTTCTGTGGACATTATCACCTTACAAATAATTTTTCAACACAAACGGGTTTGAATTATAGAAAACAGAGATCACCGTTACGTCCGGAACGGTTGAAAATGGTGGAATAGACACTTCGCGGCTTAAATTCCACTTACGGGGCAAAATTATAATTTTTATAAACATCAAGGACCAAAAATGAAATTCTGAAAATTTCAGGGACCAAATTGTAAAATTTCAGAATTGCTACAGTGACTTGCTAAAGTACCGCAGCTGCTACAGTGATCGTCTTCTCCGGCGAAAATTCCGGCACCGGTCGTCTTCTCCGGCGAGTTGACCAAACTTTGACCGCGTTTTCTGGGCTCGTTATAACTCTGTTTAAGTCACTGTTTTTGCGTTGGACTCGGTTCAATGAGACGAATCCAATGGTACACTCAAAATTGAATTTTGAGAAAACTTCAGAAGACCCAAAAACTCAACCAACGTCTCTAACCAAGCTCTTGATACCACTTATTAGGAAGAGGGGATCGCCTGGACGTTGGGAGATACAAATTTGAGAGAAAAACAACTATATTACTTACAAGAATAGATTTACAGAGTATTACAAAACTCAAACAAAAAACTCTCAAACTCACACACACTCTCTAGGTTGTGATTACACTTCTCTGAGTGATTTTAGGATGATTTACAACTGAGGTTTACACCTCTATTTATAGCAAAAATTCTATGGCGGTGGAATGATGTGAACGGAGAAGGTTGGCGGCCGTCATCGTTATCAACTTTGCTACTTCCATATGAGTTGTCAAGGTTGCCTACTTTGAATATCTAGAAGGTGGGCTTCTAGATTGTAGGCTGGAAATCTTCAATTGGCGGTTCGATACCTTATGAACATCTTTAACTTACTATTGTATGGTATTGTTTAAGCTAAGTACTCAAACAAACCTTTTTTCTGTTAAGAGCTAACTTTTGTACAAATGATAACTTATAGCTTCAAAAAGTTTCATGTCAAATATACCTTAACTACTGATATCAAACATCATCGCATACAATGTGGTACATACTGTGTCACCATTGCATATACACATTATAGAAACAGTAAACCGTACCTTCTTTGCAGCAGCAACTTTTAATTTCTCCCAAAATGCATCTATTTAATAGGAATAAAGATAAACAATTATGTCTCCCAAATAAAGCCTGGTAAAAAAACTACTTACACACCCATATTAGATTTAATTAATCTTCAAAGACGACTATCGACATGTTCTTAAGATATGTTTGCAATGAATTGTATAAGGATAAAGCTATCAACTATCCACAAATATCAGTGAAATAGAGACTGCAAACTTTTTCTAAAGACTGATACGTATCAAAATAGTTTAGGGGTGTCTGAATAATTCATTTAAGATTTTATTATTTTGGATGACTTGTGATATTTAAATTTCATGTTTACATGAAAGACCAACCAATAAAAAGCCCCGAGTAAGACAACTCACCAAATCATAAATGCACGGATATGCAAGTCTCCATTAGAAATTGAGTTTATATTATATAACCTTGCTTCTAGGCAATTAGTTTTGACCGAAGAGAATAATGAATATAATTAAGAGCAACTTACTCCTGCGCTCGCAAGAACATCCAACAATGGAGGATCAATTCCTTTCAAATTGTTAATAACTTTAGCCATTTTAAATCATATAAAAAATGAAATACCAGTAAACAACCAATACTAAAAAATGTCTTACCTTTATCAATATAATGCTTAGATTGTTTCATAAGCTGACCAATGAAGATGACTACGGATGTTGTCCCATCTCCACTTATATCATCTTGTAAAACATCGGTCCTTGCAATCATTATTGCGTTAGATTTTTGTTTTTGATGAAAACGAATAAATTCGAATGCTTCGAGACTTATCATAAAAAAGATAATTAATTAGACCACATTAAGCGCACATCAGAAATGAATACATACATTGTCAGGTTAAGTTGTTAGCTCCAGGAAGACTAACTAAGCATAGTAGCTATAGCACCAAAATCACACACATATGCATAAAAAGAAGAAACGTTCAGTAATTTACAACATGAGAAGTAAATATAAAAATCCATTAATTATATAACTAAACACAAACAACAAAAAATACAAATCTATAAATAAGTTGAGATATATAAATAAATTGAGAAAACAAAATGTAAAAACTTACATTAATGTTCTGGTGAATATAAGATCAGCTACCTAACCTTCAATGCAGTCTCAAGTGCAATAAATACACGTTATGTTGGTCGCTTGATGGATATTACCATTGTTATTACAATTGTCGCAACCCTTGGACGTTATACAAGGTTTAAACAAAAGCATCCAGTAGCTGTTGTAGGTTTAAGCTATTACAAAAGAGATGTTGCTAGTGTTTTCTGCTGCATTTTCTGCCATTTTGTCAAACAAAAGATAACTGCTGGTGCTTTGTGATGCGTTTATCAGTCCCTTTTCCTTTTTGATTGTTCTTGTTGCTTGCGATCTATAAACATGAATGTTACCGTATTAAGTTATTTTTTTTAGTGTATAGGTTTATTTTGGTTGTACTTGACCTGAGTCTCATCAAACCAAAACGTCGCCAAAGAGTGCTTACAAACGCGATTACAATCCCCTAAATCCCGATTAAATTTAGTTACATCTGTAACAAAACAAAATTCAAAAAATATTAGTATACTGAATTAAAAAAAAATCACAACGTAGGACAAATAGCAAACTATATACAGATTAAAAAACAAACAAATATATATATACAAACAGCTAATTATAAAGATAACGCCAATGTAATTCTTCAAATGCCGATCACAATTCGTAAACTATTACAGGCATCGCGAAGACATGTAAATGGGTCATAAATTCGCAGTCGTTGACTACTACTTTTATAACCCAAGTAAGCCATAAATTCCTATTTATAACAAACGCATGATAGATACTCACTCATAACTACATAAATCGATGTAATACATGTGTCAAGGTTAACTACTACCCATTCTGACATCATATGATCACCTAAAAGGCTAAAACAACATATATAATATTTATGCCAAAATTGCAGAATAATTAAAAAAATCAAGAAATGCCTACTCCCAATTTTATTCCAGGTTTAAAGTTTCTTCAATGTATTGTGATTGTGATTCTTCTTTATAATAAACAATATATCATAATTCAGGTGGAAGTTTCATCCAAATCAAAAACTGAGTAGTTCGATTTGGCTTATGTTTTCTTTCAGATGAGTCAAAACAGTTAAAAGCTTTATAAGGAACGGGTCAACTGGATCAAAAGTTGTAAATAGTGTATTCCATTATTAACGCATACAACCTTTCATATTTTCCATAAAACGATTTTTTTACTTGGATGACCCGCCCATTTTACCACCTCTGCTATGATGTTAAAGCTGGAGGACCTGTAGACAACCATATGTTCCTGAAGCATAAAAGTTGCAAATAGTGTATTCCATTTTTAACGCATACAACCTTTCATATTTTCCATAAAACGATTTTTTTTACTTGGATGACCCACCCATTTTACCACCTCTGCTATGATGTTAAAGTTGGAGGACCTGTAGACAACCATATGTTCCTGAAGCATTCACTTTGATCTACATGAATTCCAATTGGATCAGCAAGATAAAAAATAATTTTTTTAGGTAGAAAATGATAATAAAATTAAAATATAGAAAGGATCTTATTACGCTCTTCCACTTCCACGTAAGATTTATGCCTAAAACTAAATTAACGCAGTTTAAAAGGATTAATTCAGACCTTAAAGCTTGATGTTCTGCGAGGGGTATACGAAATAGTATTAATTTTTACAAGGAAATACTATTAAATACGATACAATTTTACACAAGTTATTTATTTATTTATAGAGTGGATATACCTAAACCTTGCTACAACACTTATAGGCAGTGTACCTAATCGTACAGTAGTGTAGTTTTTAGTAAGTCCGGTTCGTCCACAGGGAACTTAGCCAAGTTTAACACTATATTTTTAAAAACTATATTTGTAAAAATATAAATATAAATATATATATAAATATAAGTAATATTATTATTATAAAAGGGGGATTTTTACCGTTTAATGACCGGTTTGTCGATTTTAAAACTTTAGTCGCAGTTAAAACCTAATGTAAAATATTAAATATATAAAAGACTTAATTTAAAGCGTAAAGTAAATAATGATAATTAAAATGCGATAAATTAAAATGCGATAAATAAAATGACAATAAATAAAATTGCGATAATTAAAAAGTACGATAATTAAAAGTGCAATTAAATAAAGTACGATAATTAAAAGTGCAATAAAATATGAAATAAAAGAATTATGCTTATTTAAACTTCCGTAATCATGATGTTTGACGTGTTGATTTTAGTTTATTACCATGGGTTAATTGTCCTTTGTCCTGGATTATTCAATATGTCCGTCTGGTTTTTGTCCATAACAGTCCATCAGTCATAAATATAAAGTGCGCGTGTCCTCGTCAAATTATCCTTATATCCGAAGTCAAATATTCCAACTAATTGGGGACTTAAACTGTAATAAGGTTTTAATACTTTGTTAACAATTACGCCAAGTGTCCTTGTACATAATTCACCCCTGTTTTAATAAGTCCATTAACTATTAATCCATTCCCGTGTCCGGTTAAATGAACGATTATTAGTACTTATAAATATCTCGTCCATCGTGTCCGATCGAGTGTATATGGTTATTTATAGGTACGTCCAATTGTAAATCTTTATATTAAATTAACAAACTATCATTTAATTAAACAAATATAAAGCCCATTAATAGCCCATAATCTAATTTCCACAAGTGTCGTTCTTTTGTCCAAACCCCAATTATGGTACAAAACCCAATTACCCCGTCTTAATATTTTAGCCCAACATCATGATTACTTCGGCTTAAATAAGCATAATAATAACTTAGCTACGAGACATTAATTTAAAAAGGTTGAACATAACTTACAATGATTAATAATAGCGTAGCGTTACACGGACATAATTTCGACTTACACCCTTACAACATTCGCTAACATACCCTTATTATTAAATTAAAATTAAAATTAAAATTAAAATTAAAATTATAATATATATATATATATATATATATATATATATATATATATATATATATATATATATATATATATATATATATATATATATATATATATTTACGTATGAGAGAAAGGAAAGAAAAAGATGTGTTGATATTCAACCAAACTGCGAAATTTATAGGGATGTGGCCACATACTGTTCACCATGCGATCGCATGGTTTTATAACTGCCAGGCCATGCGATCGCATGGCCTACTTTTCCAGCTCACATGACTTTGTTTCTTTCTTGCCGACGGTTTATAAATATATATATAATATATAAATAATTTTAAGAATTATTTAAATATTATATTATATTTATGTGCATAGTTGACTTGTAATTTTTAGTCCGTTGCGTCGAGCGTTGAGAGTTGACTTTGGTCCCGGTTCCGGATTTTCGAACGTCCTTGCGTACAATTTAATATCTTGTACTTTGCATTTTGCGGCTTGTACTCTTGTAATTTTGAGACGTTTCTCACCAATAATTTGAACCTCTTTGATTGTATTTTGTACTTTTGAGCTTTTTAGTCGTTTGCGTCTTCAATTCGTCGAATCTATCTTTTGTCTTCACCTTTTATTATTTAAACGAATATCACTTGTAAATAGAACAATTGCAACTAAAAGTTTGTCTTTCTTGAGGGATAATGCTATGAAATATATGTTCGTTTTTAGCATTATCAAATATTCCCACACTTGAGCGTTGCTTGTCCTCAAGCAATATAGTCTTGAAATAAAAATACTAGAATCATTTCTTTATTCTTCACACTTTGTACATCAGTGATTTCTATACGGCGGTATAAACAATGGTAGTAACGATGGGGTTTACAGTCCCACATGACTATAAAAATTTAGATCCTTTAGGAAATTGGATCTTTATGAAAACATTTGATCTTTTGAAAATACAATCTAGCTCTTACCCTAGATAAGTTTTCCGGAATAACCCTTCACCGGTGTTTGCGAAATTGTTTTTGTGGGTTTTGTGGGTTTCAGATTTGAAAATTTTAGCTCAAAACTTGCGGTTTTGTGTCACCCACTTGCTAACCTTGTATTGGGAAAGCAACTCGTCCAGTATACTTGCACCGTATATTACCTTTCAGTAAACTACCGTCCGGTTGTAAAGGAAAGCGTTGAACAAGCAACTATTAAGGCAATGCCCCGTGACATGCTTTTAATTATGGTCTATAACGTGTCGGATGCAATTACTATCCTTGGTAGGAGCAATAGTAAAGCTCACCCTATAATTTTTCGGTCTGGCACAAGGTCCTGTCTTTGACCATGCTATACAACCACCGTTCTTACGGTTGACACCCGATTTGGTTCAGGTGACCTAATGAATTCCAGGTGAATTCCTAGAATTTTACGTTCAATGGTAATGAATGCATTAAAAATAGGTTTTCAGAAAACAAATCGGTTTGTAATTTGATCAAAATATTTTCTCGTTCAAGCTCGAGTTTAGATATCATCGAATTCCATGAGTTTGTAATTCTCAATCTTTAAAGTTAATCTCAAGGATTGAGTAATATCAGGCTTAAAAGCTGATTTTTGATCTTTAAGGAGATTATCCTTTCTCGGGATCTGATTCATTAGTCTTATCAAGCTAATTTTCATGGCGACCTCCCCATTTTACGAGACAGATCCTTTCATGGTTAGGATAAGTCTGACCACTTGGCGACCCTGTTTGATGCTGAGGTCCGTGGATTTCCAGCTGATTTTCGAGAAAACTTTTCAAGGTTTTTCGTAGACTCTACAACTGGTCTGGACGACAACTTCCTGACCTAAGTCAAGAAGCGCGTTTCTTTTTCGGAAGACTTTACTTCCTTTTAATGATGGAATTGATTCATCGTGTAGATCCATCTTTTCTTTCAAATATATTATAAGAAATTGGGTAAAACCCGATAAAATTGTCCAAAACAAAAGTATCTTCAGTTATTTGTACAAAAATATGTGACATATGTTTTAAATAACTTGGTAAATTTTTCCCACACTTGGCTTTATTTTCCTTTCTTTGCCTTTTTATTGTCCTCTATTCTATTTTAAATGAATTCTAACACTTTGGGTTGTTTCTCAATTTATGTTCTTTTCGAGGTAACAATAATTTCGGTGTTAACACCTAGTTTTATCGTTCATAAATATGTATAAACATGATTTTGAGTTCATTTAATTGAAAATTTTGAAATTTTTTACTAGAATTGGGTAGTCAGTATATAAGACTGGGGCTGTTCTTTATTATCAGAGAGCACTAGATTCTAATACAACTACTGCGTTACTAGTATTTTTAATGGTAACCAAGTGTATAAGTTAAAATTTTAAAAATCCGAAAGAATTTAACCCATTCCCACACTTAAGATCTTGAAATGGCCTCATTTGCAAGAAATCAGTAACAATTTAAATTATTGAGGGTGATTAGCGTAGAAAAATGATTAAATTTTACCAAAGTTTCCAAATATATTGGCGTTTGTTTGTTGAATGATAAATGGTGCACATCATTTGTTCATTCCGTCTTGTTGTTACATCACATTTGTTTTTCGTTTTGTCGTCAAAATTAGTAGCTTTTGCTGAAATTAATGCCAGTCTTTGAAAATGCGTTGTTTTACCCTGTTATGTACAATTGACAATATACATACATACAAATAATAACATGCATGGTAATTTGTAATGGGACTTAAAATCCCACTTTCAAATTAAATATGAAATATTAGTACAACATAATAAAAATATTAAACAATACAATAAAAGTATCACAATATAATGTGTTTAAACATAAATAAATAGAAATAATAAAAATAAAAATCACAGAAATCACCAACAGGAACTATATCAATCTGGATAGGGGTTCCAGTTCATTTCGTCGTTCGGGTTCCATGGTTGGTGATAGGTGTACTGGTAGGCCTAGTTAGGGTCATAGAGAGTAAATGGTGGTCTCATCTCGGGCTGGTGTGGAGGATAGTAAGCGGGTCAGGTCGGTACGTAATGATCCCGAGGTGATAGCCGGCTCATAATCTGACGCTGATGATAGTCCCATCTATCATGCTGTCATTTCCTGGAATGCTCGTAATCATTCCGGGCTTGCCACAGCTCTAACCGACTAAATCTCTCCTCGTTTGTCATTTCTACCTCATTTATACTCTGGTAGACGTCAGTCATAGCCTCCCTAACGACATCCCTAATGTCATCCGCCTCCTCCATTTCCTCATCTGAACCCCTCTCTACCTGTGGGTGATTACCTTCATAGGGTACTGCCTGGTTGCGTCTGCTCTTTAATACCTTAGCACCCTGATAGACCCTCAATCCTAAAGGCTCAACCTGTTCTCTACATAACAAAAGTGGACCCCCTTGTTCCCTATCTACACCCAAATACTCTCCAATGAGAGTAACAAAAATACCTCCTCCTATTATTCCCCCTTCCTGTATTCCTTCCACCATCTTAGACAAATAAAAACCAACACATTAAGGGATATTAACAAAGCCTCTTGGGTCTCGAATACACTTTAGGTAAAATAAATCATGTAAGGTCATTTTCTCCTTGTTGTTACCTCTCTGTGTAGTCGAGTTAGCCAGAAATCTATGAATTATACGAAGTTCTGCTTTGTTAATATGTAAGTAGGTATGTGTTCCTGCCCGTCCAAAAACATTAAAATCTGACATACGCCTCCAGACGGCGTTAGCATCAAAATTCCTATCTACCCTTTCACCATGATAAATCAAGTTTGTACAATCGGGTAATAGCAATTCAGTGGGCGTATATATCTGTAAAGCCCTGGCCATGTCTAGCATGGATATCCTGTACATCCTACGGCCAAGTATAAATCTAAGAAAACTTCTATCATCTAACCTATCTACATCCGCATTTAACGCTATAGTACTCATAAGCTTAATGCACCATTCCTTATATACAGGTCTACGAATGGTGAATAAACGTTCCCAATCGAGAAAAGAAGAGCTGCCATACCTTTGGATTAGATGGAGTCTAACTCGGTTAGCTAGTTGGACCCTTTCTAAAGGCTCCCAATCGATTATCCTTGGCACTTCTACATTTTTCGGTATCAGTTTGAATTTGTTACTTTCATATGATGGGTAATCTCTCCAACTTCTATCGAATCTTAGATTAGGATGCAACGTGTGTCCAGGAATCGTTGGGTATTCTACTATCGGATGCATCGGAAATACTGTGTAGGCATCAACATATTCTATTTGCAGATCATAATATGGAACGTGTTGATCAGGTTGTTGTTCCTATTGTTGCTCCTGTTCAGGTTCATATTGCATTTCTGGTTCAGGTTCTGGAACAGGTTGCCTGGATGATGATGAAGCACCATCAGTATCGGTATTTCTCTGCAAAACACATTAAACACAAAATTTGTGCATCCAAATATGCATTAGTGTTAGCAAAATAACAACTTGAAACAATTACAATAACATGTTCAATCAAAATTAAACTTATACACATTTTCACAATTTTTACAATTCTACACTTTTTCAAATAAGCATATATGAAAATGTTTACAAAGTTCATAAGCATTCAACTCAAATAACATGTTAAAATAATCATTACTAGCAATTAGACAAGTTTCAAATGGCATTTACATCAATTTAATCAAGTTCATTAATTTTATACCTAAAAAAATCCACTTTAATTCTCAAAAATCATGTTTAAGATCAAAATTTGGATCATTTAGCTACCTAAACATGTTACACTACTTAATTTAACAATAATTCATGACAAAAATCGGCCATAACCTGTTTATATCAAAAAGCCCCAAATTGCTCAAGAACACAAACCCTAGATTTCTAAAAAATTTGAAGTTTTTGGCTTGAAATCATGTTAAATAGCATCAATCTAGGTTATACATGCATAAAATACTAACAATTTAACTCTAATTACACTATAAATTAACAAAATCAAATTAGGTAAAATATTGGTAAATATTACAAAAATTAAAAAATTTAAGAGTTTAGGGGTGTAATTTTTACCTTCTTGTTGAAAAATGCGAATCTAGGCATGATTGTAGTGAAGTTTTGTGAGAAATTTGGTTGAATTTGGTGAAAAAATGGCGAATTTAGGGGTGTTTGTGTGTGTGTGTTCGAATATGTGTGTGTGTTTGGAGTGATACAGAAGCAGAACTCGACCGATATTTGATCCTGTCCAGTTTTTCCCTCCCATGCGATCGCATTGTTTTTAAGGGGAAACCCCATGCGATCGCATGGGGTCTGCCATTTTTTTTTTTATAAAAACCTTATAACTTTTAAAACATAAATTAATAAAATTTTAAAAATTTGTTTCTTTTTAGGAGTGAGGGCGTTTCGGATCATTGTCCTAGTCCCTCAACAAAATTTTAAAATTTGTCATTTTTAAGCGCCGTTTTAAAAGCAAAGATTTTTGGGTTTTTTTTAATGTTTTTGGCATACTTTAATTCAATAAGATTAAAAATAATGATAATAAAAGTTCTCGTCCCTCCCTCGGGTAGAGCAATTTCGGTTCAACGACCTAGTTTTCAACTCACGACGAATTTTAAAAATCAAATTTTTAACTTAGTGAAATAAAGTAAATTTTTGTTTTTAAATTCACACTAAACTTAAATGTAAAATGCATAAAATTAAAAATTCAGATTATTAAAATTAAAAATTCACACCAAATTTATATTATATTTTTGTTTTTATACATATAAACTTATATTAAAAATATTAATTTTTCAAATATTTACAAACTTAAATATATTGATTTTAAAAAGTTTACAATAATAATTTAATATTAATTTTAAAAATAGAGTAAAAACAAAATTAAAAATCTTTTGGGTCTTTTATCCCACTTTAATCAATCAAATATTATCAAAAATATACGCCCCTCTTTTCGGTAAAGTAATTTCGGCTATACTACCTAGTTTTACTCCTGATGAATTTTTGACATATTTTGGGTTGATTGATTAAAGATATTTATACCTTAAGAATAAATGGTAAATTTCACAGTGATGTAATAAATTTTTGTATGATATCAATAATTTCGGTAGCTAAACCTAATTTTATTGAATACCAATTTAATACATTATAGCGAACAATTTAGCGTTTAATATCAAAAGGTTAAAAGCAATAAAAAAATAAAAATAAAAACTGTACATACTTACCTGTGAGATAGAATTCTCAGTGACCTGCTTTAGCCGACTCATAGGAGAGTCGTGTGATTTGGTTCTCCATAGCTACGTAAGCATAACCTCGAATCTTCAATATCTTTTCTTCTAAACATATAAACGGTCCTTCTCTGCATAGAGTAACAAATTCGGTATTTGAATATGTTTGATTATTTGAACATTTACCTTCGTGTGACCATTTTCCGCATTTGTGACATCTTTCAAGGTGTCGTGCTCTTCTTTTCGCTGCGGATTTTGATTTTCCTTTACCAAAATGTAACTTATTATGATCGTTCCTGAGTTCCTTTCTTACTTCGTCCAGTTTGGCTCTTATTACTGATACCAGGTCACTCGGGAGTGTGTCATTATTACGTTTAGTGATCAAAGCGTGTAGCATTAGACCATGGTTTAGTTCACAGGAATTCTTCATTTCGTAAAACCTAAAAAAAATAAAAATTCAGAATGGGGGAGAAGACTAGTTCTTTAGGGTCTGCTAGGGAAAGACCATTCGGATTCCATTCTCGGAAACTACACGAAAACAGAACATCTAACTCTAACAGAAATATATATTACTCTAAAAAGATTCGAACCTTCCCACACTTAGTTAGCTGTGGTGTCGAAATTGTGATTAACTTCATCTTCAACTTCCATTGGATTATCTATGTAATGTTTAACTCTGTGACCATTAACTTTAAATTCAATCCCTTTTGAATTTATTAATTCTACCGTTCCGTATGGGAAAATTCTTTTGACTATGAATGGTCCAGACCATCTTGATTTCAATTTTCCAGGAAATAGCTTGAATCGTGAATTGAAAAGAAGAACTCTGTCTCATTCCTTAAATTCTTTTGAACTTCTGATTCTTTTATCATGCCATTTCTTCGTTCTTTCCTTATAGATTAACGAATTTTCGTATGCTTCATGTCTTAATTCTTCTAATTCGTTTAGTTGACTTAACCGTAGACGTCCAGCTTCATGTAAATCCAGATTACATGTCTTCAAAGCCCAAAATGCTTTGTGTTCAATTTCTACTGGAAGGTGACATGCTTTTCCGTAAACGAGTCTAAAAGGTGTGGTTCCAATTGGAGTTTTGTAGGCTGTTCTAAAAGCCCAGAGTGCATCCTCCAATTTCATGGACCATTCCTTCGGATTTGATCCTATGGTTTTCTCTAGAATACGTTTCAAAGATCGGTTGGTATTTTCAGCTTGTCCACTTGTTTGTGGATGATAAGCAGTAGAGATTTTATGAGTTACTCCATATCTTTTGAGAACTTTCTCAAGTTGATTATTACAAAAATGAGTACCCCGATCACTTATTAAAGTTTTCGGTGTTCCGAACCTAGCAAAAAGACGTTTTAAAAAGTTGACTACAACTCGTGCATCGTTAGTTGGGAGAGCTTGTGCTTCCACCCATTTAGATACATAATCAATGGCTACGAGAATGTAGAGATTATTATGAGATTTTGGAAATGGACCCATAAAGTCAATACCCCAAATGTCAAATACTTCACATACTTCAATGACATTTTGTGGCATTTCATCACGTTGACTTATTTTTCCGGTCCTTTGACAAGCATCACATAATTTGCAAAGAAGGTGTGCGTCTTTGAAATTTGTAGGCCAATAGAATCCAGTATCGTAAACTTTTCTTGCTGTGAGTTGAGGCCCATAATGCCCTCTTGTTGGTCCTGTGTGACAATGGTTTAAGATTTGACTAGCTTCATCTCCGAATACACATCGGGGTATTATTCTATCGGGACAACTTTTAAACAAATGTGGATCTTCCCAGAAATAGTGTTTTATATCACTAAAGAATTTCTTTCGTTTTTGGTACGACAATCCTTTTTCAAGGAATCCACATACTAAGTAGTTTGCATAATTTGCAAACCATGAAATTTCATTATAATCTATCTTCAATAGATATTCATCAGTAAAGTTGTCTTGTATGGCCGATTCATTTAGAACTTCTAATTCGGAATTTTCAAGACGAGAAAGATGATCAGCGGCGAGATTTTCTGCTCCCTTTTTATCTCAGATTTCAATATCGAACTCTTGTAAGAGTAAGATCCAACGGATTAATCGTGGTTTGGCATCTTGTTTCGAAAATAGGTATCTAAGAGCAGAATGGTCAGTATAGACCACCGTTTTAGCTAGAACGAGATATGAACGAAATTTGTCAAAAGCAAAGACAATAGCAAGGAGTTCTTTTTCAGTAGTTGTGTAGTTCGTTTGTGCTCCTTGTAACGTCTTACTAGCATAATAAATAGGTTGAAATCATTTTTCAATCATTTGTCCTAAAACGACTCCCATTGCAAAATCACTTGCATCGCACATAAGTTCAAACGGTAGATTCCAATTTGGAGTTATCATGATCGACGCATTAGTGAGTTTTTCTTTAAGAGTATTAAAATATTTGATGCATTCATCTGAAAAGATGAATGGAGCATCCTTTTCTAGGAGTTTATTCATAGGAGTGGCAATTTTAGAAAAATCTTTTATGAAACGTCGGTAAAAACTGCATGCCCTAGAAAACTCCTAACTCCTCTAACATTGGTGGGATGTGGAAGTTTAGCAATTACATCTACTTTAGCTCTATCCACTTCAATTCCTTCTTTTGAAATCTTATGACCAAGAACGATGCCTTCTTTAACCATGAAATGGCATTTTTCCCAATTAAGAACTAGATTTGATTGTTCGCATCTAATAAGCATTCGTTCAAGATTAACTAGACATTATTCAAATGTATCACCGAAGACTGAAAAGTCATCCATGAAAACTTCCATGCATTCTTCTATCATGTCGTGAAAAATCGTCATCATGCACCTTTGAAAGGTTGCAGGGACGTTGCAAAGTCCAAATGGCATGCGTTTGTAAGCAAAAGTACCATAAGGGCAAGTGAATGTGGTTTTCTCTTGGTCCTCGGGTGCTATTGGAATTTGAAAATATCCGGAAAAACCATCAAGAAAACAATAGTAACTATTTCCGGCTAATCTTTCCAACATTTGATCAATGAAAGGTAAGGGAAAGTTATCATTTCTGGTGGCGTCATTTAATTTTCTATAATCAATACAAACACGTCATCCTGTTACAGTCCTAGTAGGAATAAGCTCATTTTTTTCATTTGTGATGACAGTCATGCCAGCCTTCTTAGGTACGCATTGAACTGGGCTTACCCATGGACTATCAGAGATTGGATAAATTAAACCTGCATCAAGCAGTTTAATAATTTCTTTCTTAACAACATCTTGCATGTTAGGATTTAGTCTTCGTTGGCGTTGCACATACGTTTTATAACCTTCTTCCATAAGGATTTTATGTGTGCAATACGAAGGACTTATGCCTTTAATGTCATGAATCTTCCATGCAATAGCTGGTTTATGAGCTTTTAGCACAGCAATGAGTTGAGATTTTTCATTTTCAGTAAGAGAAGACGATATTATTACAGGTAATTCAGATTCACCATGTGAATAAGCATATTCCAAATGGTTTGGAAGTGGCTTTAACTCTAAAGTCGGTGGTTCTTCTATCGATGATTTATATCGATATATGTCTTCCTCTTTTAGCATTTGAATTTCTTTTGTTGTTGGTTCATATCCATTAGCCATAAGTGTAGCTAACATTTCAGCTTCATCAATTGGTTCAGTTCCTTCTCCTAAAGAACATTCTCCTGTTCCTTGTAATTCTGGAAATTCTTCTAACAATTATGCATGTGAATCTATAGTTTGAATATAATAACATGTATCATCTACAGATTGCGGTTGTTGCATGGCTCTATCCACAGAAAAGGTAACACTCTCATCCTATATACTTAGGGTCAGTTTCTTACCGAACACGTCTATTATTGCTTTAGCTGTGTTTAAGAATGGTCTTCCTAATATGAGAGGAACTTGAGAATCTTCTTCCATATCCAGAATAACAAAATCTACTGGAAATACTAAAGTACCAACTTTAACTAGCATGTTTTCCATTATCCCTCTAGGATATTTTACTGATCGATCGGCTAGTTGTATGCTTATTCGTGTTGGTTTCAATTCTCCAAGGTCTAGTTTAGCGTATAATGAATACGGCATTAAATTTATACTAGCACCTAAATCTGCCAATGCTTCTATTGAACTAAGACTACCCAGAAAACATGGAATTGTGAAACTTCCTGGATCTGATAATTTTTCTGGTATCTTATTCAACAGCACTGCAGAACAATTAGCATTCATAGCTACAGCTGAGAGTTCTTCCATATTCTTTCTATTTGTGATTAGATCTTTCAAGAATTTAGCATATCTAGGCATTCCTGAAATCACATCAATGAAAGGAAGATTGACATTTATTTGTTTAAACATATCCAAGAATTTGGATTGCTCGGCTTCAAGTCTCTCTTTTCTCATTTTACTCGGGTAAGGAAGTGGTGGTTGGTATGGTTTAACATAAGGTTTAGCCTTAATTGTGTTATCTTCATTAACCTTTTCAACTACCGGTTCTTTTTTCTTATCTTGTTCAGGTTGTGGTTCTTGTGGAGTAGGAATAGTGTCATCGGAAATTACAGGCACTTCAGGTGGTTTAAGTGTAATACCACTTCTTGTGGTAATGGCTTTAGCTGTTTCATTTTGGGGGTTAGCATTTGTATCACTAGGTAGACTTCCCGGTTTTCTTCACCTATCAACCTTGCTAGGTTGCTCACTTCTTGTTCCAGATTTTGAATAGAAGCTTGTTGATTTCTAAATGCTTGAGCATTTTGTTCATTGATTTGTTTCTGAGATGTGAAAAACTGTGTTTGAGATTCAACTAGCTTCGACATCATGTCTTCTAAATTTGGCTTTTTATCATCGGTTTGTGGTGGTTTATTTTGAAAAATAGGTCTTTGCTGATTATAAGTATTATTGGATACTTGTTGATTGCTAGGACCTTGTTGGTTGTTGTATGAAACATTTTGGTTATAATTCTGGTTTTGATTGTAAATTGGTCTTGGCGGTTGATAATTATTCTGATAATTATTTTCAGGCCTTTGGTTTATGTATGAAACATTCTCTCTTTGTTCTATTGTTTGTTCAATACTGAGACAATCTTTTGTCAAATGTGGTCCTCCACACTGCTCACAACTAATTCGTATTGAGTGAATATCCTTAGTCATCTTTTCCATTCGTCTCTCGACAGCATCTATCTTTGCAGAAATGGAATCTAAGTCATGGCTAGAATCGGCTCTAGCCGCTTTAGATGATCTAACGATATCTTTTTCTTGGTGCCACTCATGTGAGTGGGAAGCAGTGTTATCAATAATTTTGTAAGCGTCATTTGCGGTTTTCTTTATAATGGAACCACCAGCTGCTATATCGATGTCTTTCCTTGTAGTGATGTCGCATCCTTGGTAGAATATTTGTACTATTTGATAAGTGTCTAAAACATGTTGCGGACATCCTCTTAATAACTTTACAAATCTTGTCCATGCTTCATATAGAGTTTCATTTGGCTTTTGTGTGAACGTAACAATTTCTCCTTGAAGTCTAATGGCTTTAGA